>NW_027495941.1:0-166240 GCF_021521415.1 Bidens hawaiensis
TAGAGTTAAAACATCCATTATCCTCTCGTAATACTCGACACCCTTTTCCCACTTGACTATACATACTTTAAGGTCAGAGTCATATGCCCATGAAACAATATCACCGTGTACCTTTGAAACAGTCTTGAAGGTAGTCACCTGATTAGTCTCAATCCAAGCAGCAGCAGTATCTTTTCTTTCTTGATCTACATAACGATAGGCACTGATAATTTTACCCACTTTATGACGTTTGAACCATCTTTCTACGTCATCATCAGTCACTTCTTTGAGTGAAGGAACTGTTCACTGCACAACCTTTTCCAGTTCATCCTCAGTCTCTTTAATTACATCTTCATGAAATACCGGAGCACCTTGATCAACGTTTGCATGTTGATACAAGTCCGGGTACTCTTCAGCTGTCACATCCTCCATCTCAATCTCTTCATCCTCATAAATAAAATCCGTATCCATATACAACGGATCAACTTCCAATTCTTCCTCAGTGATCACTTCGACATCGGGCTCAATCTCTAAAGCAGTCAACTGATCATCATTCAGCCCAAGCAGAATCGAGATCTGCTCCCGTGTCAAGGATCTAACCACAAACTCACCAACCTCTATCTCATCTCTGTTTACCACACTACGAACCACCCCTGATCCATCAACAAAAATCACTGTGTTAGCTGCAATCATTTCAATTGGCTTGGCAGCTGTTGGATCTTGATAAATAATTATCTGCTTGCTCGAATCATCACCGCCACTAACACCAGCACCAGAGGATGAACCATGCGATTGTTTAGGCTCACCTCCTGCATCAAATTCGTCAGGATCATCATCGTCATTCTTAAGTTTCTTGAGGGCATCTTCTTTACAAGTTAATTGTAAAATCAACTCTTCTTGTTCCTTTAATTTCACCCCCTGAGACTCAACAATCTTACGCAACGACTTAGTCTCCTTCTCACAGAAAGAAATATAACTCATCATTCGTCGTTGATTCTCCATGAGTCGTTCTTGAGTTTGACGGTCAGCTGCCATTTGATTTTCATATAGGTGTAGCACATTTAGCAGCATTTCAGTTTGACAACCAGGTGGCAAGTTGTATACGGACGGGTGAACAGGTTGAACAGGTCCTTGAGGCCGAGTGATTCTCATGAATGAGACATCACTAGGCGGAGGTGGAGGAAGAGTAGTTTTTGGCGGAGGAGGAGGTCTCTTTGATATGGTAGAAGATACTGTAGACAATGCAGCAAGAGGTCTCGGTATCTCGGTTAACGCCATTTGAGGAATAAGACCGAGCCTCTCATGTGACACCAACGTCGTCGGCAAGGTAAGCATCAGAGTGCTAGTAGTTAGCGGCACTGCCGAGCTTTGAAGAGTTGATTGACGTGCTGGTGGGGTTCCAATAATTACCCCAGCCCCAGCAGACACACGGGGCTTCTTTGATGGTTCACCAGTAGCCACATCTTTACCCTTTCTTTTTCTTTCCAGCTGATCTTTCATCGTGGCAGCTAGAGCAGCATCGACTGCATCCTGTTGTTCTTTAAGAGCTCGTTCACCAGCTCCACCATCACCATCATCATTGTCACCATCATCATCTCCACCATCATTGTTCCCACCTTCTCCCCCTTCACGCTCGGAATCCGAATCATCGTGGATCCAGCGCTCGTTAGGAGGACATACGAAATCCGGATTGATTATATGACCAATCATCCATTTATCCTGTGGCTTTTCTCTTCTATAGATTAACATACGATGCACCGTTTCAGCTTTCATATGTCCATATCAAGAACATCGTTCACCAACGATCGATCAATCACCAAGTTCGGAATCAAATCCTGAATAATTAGCTGTAAAAAGCGAGGGTACATCAAGAACTTCTTTGACGGTAGAGTTTGCTGAACTTGCTCTTTCAGATGATCAAAGATGAGTTCTGAGTAGTTGAAGGGCTTGTTCAGGATTAGAGCAACAAATGCCGATTGCAAACTTAGTCTACACTCATCAAAACTACCGCGACGTCCACTCATACAATGAAATAAAACATGCAGCAGATACTTGTATGGTGGACACAACCCATTCTTGTTCAACATAGATTTACGAATATCACCTCCATAATTCAAGCGAGTGAATAAACCCCTAACCAATGTCCTGTCAAATTCACTCGGGTTATCATCATTGTCGTCAAATTGAAGTACCCGACGAATGACCTCAACATCAATCGTAATTGGAATCTGATTAATTGTAGCTCGAACCCAATTATTTTCCTCAACATATACCGTCGTGTTCCAAAACTGCCTGATTATACTAAGATACACTTTAGGTTTAGCAGTGATTGCATAGTGTATCTTTGAATATCGTAAGAAAGTCAACATAGCTCCAAACGTTCTTAAATCAGTCACATCTTGATCAACATAAGCACAAATGTTGTGCTTCTTATCGAACGGCAATAAGATCACTTCAGCTTGTTGATCTTGTTGTTGTGGTTGTCCTTGTGGAGGTTGTTCCTGTGGTGGTTGATTTTGTTGTTCTTGATCAGCCATGTTTTACTGTATAAATAAAACCGAATATGAGAATAGCTATCAGAATATATAATCAAAAGATATGTGTAATTAATCTATTTACGTATTAGACGATTTAAATCCTATAATTAAAATAAATGAATGTTGAAATTAATTTAGATTAATTAATTTAATTTTTTTTTTGAGTAAATTTTTTTTCTTTTTTTTTATAAATTGTCATTCGTTTGAGAATCACACTGATTCGTTATAATAAGATAACGAATCAGGCGATTCGTTATCAAGTAAATGTTTTAACGAACTGAACATAGCGAATTACTATTTAATTTTAACGAACTACACGCTAGTTCGTTATATTTTAAGCGAATTCAAATCTGATTCCTGTAACATCTTATTCGCTTAGCTACTTCGTCTAAAATCTTAACGAATTGGACATGAAACAGTTCCAATTCGCTAAGACTAACGAATGGTCATAATTAAGACCGTTCTTTGACTTCACAAAGTCAAGGTCAAAATTAGGATGAACACAGATAGTCAACAATATGAACCCGGGGACGATTAGGCCATAACTATCGTCGAAACATCACAATAATGAGCTCGTTGTACTCGGAATTACATACATAATCAAAGATGTATGAGATTAAGACTCAAAATCTCTAAGTACATAGGTTAGACGAACCCACGGTAAACACCAATAACACAAAACAATAATTAACCCAGCAAACAACAATCAAAACATGATTGAAGCCCACCAAGGGTATCGGAATATGATTCCGATCACAATGACAACAAAAACATACAGTTATTAACATAAATTACACACAAATAGGTTTCAAAACTTCGGAAACCCTTAAACTCTTAAAAGTTTATAATTTAACTATCAACTCTTAGCCATTTTTGACGAAAATTATATCGCCAGGATCGGCTATACCTTAGATACCCAAATATATCTTTGAAATATCCAAACAAGAAAGTCGAGATTTCAGAGAAAATTTGAACAGGGTTTCTTAAAGATGAAGGAAGAAGGCGAACAGTGAACAACTGTTCATTTTCTTGTCTTATATAACATAGCACGCAACCCAAGCTACAGCTTGGACGAATCAGACGATTTGTTTAAATTAAAGTTAACGAATTGGCTCATTCGCTAACTCAATTCGTTACCTTATGTTGGCGAATCGCTACTTGATTCGTTAAATTAAAGTAGCGAATCAAGTCTTGATTCGTGACGCGATTCGTTAAATATACATAATGAAGGGATAATTCGTTACAGAGTGTGGAAGCGAATTAGGTTAGGGAACCAGAAGCTAGTTCACTAAAGAATCACCTAGTTCGTTATCCATAAATAACGAATTGGATTTTAACGAAATAAACTCTTTTATTTAATTTTAAATTAAATAATTAAATGAATTAATTAAAGAATTAATTAAAGAATTAAATAAATAAATAAATTAGGTTATCGAGAAACCCTTTTATCCCGACAACCAAATACGTTAAGAATGTTTCAGATTTCCGAAACATAATTTAAAATTATTTAAGTATTTTGTACAAAGAAGACGAAAATATTTTTGGTATTTTGCAAAAATTTAAAGAATGTATTTTAAAAAAATATCCGGTCCGCTAAAAAATAGACAATCTTTTTGTGTTTTTCAATGATTTTATCAAAAACAATACATATTTTTGTATTTTTGTTGAGTTTGAGCAGAGAATCATATTGACCAAATTGCCCTTCCATCACAGTTTTATATTTCAGCGATATTATGACTGGCGATAAGTCGGTCATTGGTATTGTTATCCACATAAATCTAATAACACACATTCAAGTATTTTTGTGATATGATTAAATAGTTTAATTAAAGCATAGAATATCAGAAACTATCAGCCACTAATCTCGGTTCAAGCTTAATTTGATTTTTGCCAAATCACCCCAACTTGACTTAAACCATTATATTGTTGATCAAAATTTTGATACCTATTTTGAAATTTTGAGCAATGCATCAAGTTTCCTTTACTGTGAGTGAATATGCACGAGTCCATCTGTCGGCTTACATACATTGTATCCCCTGGGGTCCGTTTCTTAACGGTATTAAGACGCACGCAAGGGAGGAACAATTGTATGACTAACAGCTGATTTTGATCAAGTCAGTAATTTAAATTATACGAAGTACAGCGGTGATCAAGTTTAATGACTTTGGGTTTGCTCTAGAAGGCGAGTGAAATATTCATGCTTATGAATACCCAGATGGTTAAGCCGCATAAAGACTCACAATGTCCAGAATCTTAACGCTTGTTATTTGCTTTATTTTATTTTTGGGTGATCAACAAATATAAGGCTTGAGTATGACTGGTTATTACATTTCTGCCATCCTCACCGAGACTTTTGCTAGAGACTAACACCCCTTTCAATTTGGCGTTTCTTTATGTTTATATCACATACTTTACCCTACTGGGTTGTTTTAAGACCTACCAATGCACCAATGCAATTAAGCACACAGTCTTTTAAGCTTACTTTTTGCTGAATTTGGGGTCAAGGTAATCAATGTACTATCATGTTCTCTTTTTGCTTCAAAAACTCAAAATTTTGAGGAGCATAAAATAAAGAAAAGATAAATTTAATCGCCCCAGTTAACTTAAGTTTATAAATAAATGGCTAACCATCAATTCACAAGTGAAGCATTGGACCAAGACATGCAAGCATACTTCACAAACTTAAATAACCGACGTAATTTTCAGCGAGAAAATAATCTTAAAACATCTACAAAAATCTTTTTGGTTTTTCTCTATACAAACTTTAAAAACACAATATTTTTTTAAAAAAAAAATTATAAACAAAATCACTTTCACAATCTTTTTGGATTTTCGGATTTTTCTGTACAAAACATTAGTCACAATTTTTTTTTTTTTGTTTTCAAAATTTTAAAATGTTTTTGGTTCTTCTAAATATTTGAAGAGAAAAACATAAAAGAACAAAAATCACAATATTTTTAAATTTTGGAATTTTTTTTAATATTTTTGGATTTTATCTAAACAAACGAAAACACACTCTTTTTGTATTTTCTAGATTTTCATCTAAACAAACAAAAACACACTCTTTTTATATTTTCTAGATTTTCACCCCCTAAAACCAAAATAAATTTTAAAAGAAAGATATGACAGAAAATAAAGATAGTCATCCTTGTTTAAGGATATCAGCGAGGGTCTTCAGTCCGTTTAAATCAAGCAAAAATTTAAAGCGCGTTTTGTCAAAAGCTTTAGTAAACAGATCGACTTTCTGAAAATCAGTATGTACTTTCTCAAGATCGATTAATTTCTTTTCATAGCAATCCCGTATAAAATGATATCGAATTTCGATATGTTTCGTTTTAAAATGTTGTACGGGATTCTTGGTGATACTAATAGCAGCAGAATTATCAATAAAAATAGGAGTCGTAAGAAACTTCAAACCGTAGTCGCGAAGATGTTGTTGTATCCACAAAACCTGGGAACAGCAACTCGAGGCTGCAACATACTCAGCTTCTGCGGTTGAAATGGAGACCGTTGTCTGCTTCTTACACTGCCAGGAAACAAGTCGGTTTCCTAAAAATTGACATCCTGCAGTCGTTGATTTGAAGTTGATTTTGCATCCTCCATAATCTGAGTCTGAGTAGGCAGTAAGAACGAAAGTATCATCCTTGGGGTACCACAACCCGATGTCTGGATTTCCCCTCAAATACTGAAGAATTCTCTTGACTGCAGCTAGGTGAGTCACTCGTGGACTTGCTTGATACCTAGCACAAAGACAAACAGCAAACATAATATCAGGGCGAGAAGCCGTTAAATACATTAAAGAACCAATCATGGCACGATAGAGGGTAGGATCAACGGAATCCTCCAATTCATTCGGTGATAAATTGTGCCCTACTGGAAGAGGAGTTGAAGGGATTTTTCCGGCAGAAATCTTGAATCGGCTCAAGACGTCGTTCACATATTTAGTCTGGTGAATAAAAATTCCATGAGCAGACTGGTGAACCTGCAACCCTAAAAAGAAATTCATCTCTCCCATCGAACTCATCTCGAACTTTGTTTGCATGGACTTTTCGAACTCCTTACACAATGTGTCGTTTGTAAACCCAAAAATAATATCGTCAACATAAATCTGGACTAGAAGAAGATCGTCACCAACAGTTTTATGAAATAAAGTGCAGTCAACAGTTCCTCGTTTGAAGCCATTATCAGTCAGATGGTCGGAGAGCGTGCCATACCAAGCTCTCGGGGCTTGATGTAGACCATACAGGGCCTTGTTTAATCGGCAAACACGGTCTGGATAATCAGGATCTTCAAAACCAGGTGGTTGTTGGACAAACACTTCCTCGTGTAATTCACCATTGAGAAAAGCACTTTTAACATCCATTTGATAGACCTTGATATTCTTATAAGCTGCATAAGCTAGGAAGATTCGAATCCACTCTAATCTTGCAACTGGAGCATATACCTCTGTGTAATCAATACCCTCTTGCTGATGAAAACCTTGCACCACTAGACGTGCTTTGTTTCTGACAATCACCCCTCGATCATCCTTCTTACACTTAAATACCCACTTAGTCGGAATGGCTTTCTTAACTCTAGCAGGTTTGTCTAGTAAATCCCAAACACCCAAACGTGCAAACTGCTGTAATTCTTCTTGCATAGCTTCTACCCAAGAAGGATCTTTAAGTGCCTTACGAGCTATCGTTGGCTCAACTTGAGATAGAAAGCAATTGAATTTAGCAATATTCACAATTCCCGAAGAATGTAAGTTAGTGTAAGCACACAATATGTTATTATCACCTGACGAAGCAACTTGATGACGTGTACGAACGCCCACATCAAGTTCTACAATGATATTTTCCTGTGGATGATATCCATGAATCCGAAGAGTGGGATTCTCAGGAACAACAACATTATCAAATACGTTAGTGTAATGTTCACCCAACTCGGGAGATGAAACATTATCACTGTCAAGATCAATAACTTGAATTTCAGCTTGATCATTATCAGAAGAAGTAGAAACATTATCAATAGCAACTGGAGAAACAACTTGGGATTCTTCAGTTGGAGCATCTGGTTGAGCTTCAACTTCATTAGAACTTGAAGATCGTGGAATGGTCAAATGATCTTCAAAGTATGCTCGAACCAGATCTTCATCGATGTGTTCAGTCGAAGGAGTAAAAGAACTAAATAAACTATCGTAGTCAAACATCCAGTCTGGACCTTTCCCTTGAGGAGGAGTTGTGTACTTTTGACAGTCCACATGGTACCATTCTTCAACACAACCTAATGTGAAATTAAAAATCCTTTTCTTTGGAGATGCATATCCCAAGAAATACCTTTCGATAGCTTTTTCTTCAAATTTACCCGAATCCTTCTTCAACATTGTACACGGACACCCAAATGGTTCCAGGTACTTTAAATTAGGTTTTCTATTATTCAAGATCTCGTAGCTTGTCTTCTTGAGTCGTTTCACTGTTAGAACTCAATTAAGCGTATAACAAGCTGTATTCACTGCCTCATTCCAAAATTGGACAGGAAGCTTTGAATCAGCGAGCATTGTGCGTGCAGCTTCAATCAGAGTTCTATTTTTCCTTTCAGCAACACCATTTTGTTGAGGTACATAAGGTGCACTATATTCTCGATGAATTCCCTTTTGAATACAAAAGAAATCCAATATAGTGTTTTTAAATTCAGTACCATTATCACTACGGATTCTCCTCACCTTTTGTTTATACAGTGATTCGATCTTAGTAATAAGATTTTGTACCAAAATCGGTGTTTGATCTTTTGAACTCATAAATAACACCCATGAATATCTTGAATAATCATCTGTCACTACAAGACAATACCAGTCTCCAGAAATACTCGCACGATTCACTGGACCAAACAAATCCATATGAAGTCGTTCAAGAGGAGTATCAATGGAATTCAATAACTTAGAGGGATGTGTCTTCTTTTTCTGCTTGCCCTTTTTGCATGCAACGCAGTGATCAGATAACTTAAAATTCCTTAACGAGACACCCTCAACTAAGTCATTTGCCATTAAATAATTCATCTTTCTGACATGTAGGTGACCCATTCTACGATGCCATAGAATCGAGTCTTTCTCGGTTGCTTTCGAGACAAAACATGTTTCGATCAATGTGGATACCTTAGATCTCATATTTAAGACATAAATATCATTTGATCGTGGTGGTCACATGACAACCATGTCCTCGGGGATAACATAACCCGGTTTCAAGATAAGACATTCTTTGTCAGTAAATATCGTAGTGTATTTTTTATCACAAATTTGCGATACACTCAATAAATTATAATCAACCTTGTCGCAATAATTCACTTTCTCAAACGTAATGTGACTATTTGAAACTTCACCCTCTTGTGTGATCATGCCCCCAGAATTCCCAGCAAACGCTACATAACCCCCTTGAATATTTCTTACGTTGGTTAATAGGTCGAGATTCCCAGTGATATGACGAGAACATCCGCTATCCATGATCCAGTTTTAACCATAAATGGTCTTGGATGAACCCTACATACAAACAAAAGTGATTAGTTCAAAAAGGCAGCCCAGGCCTCAGTCTTGGGCACCTTTTGGTTTTCTCTTTGATCATTAACTTTAACAGATTTCAATTGTTGTTCAGCCACTTGTGAATAAGTTACCGACTTCCTAGACTTTTGTCTTAATTAAGCTGCCTGAACAATGTTTGAATTCTTGTTTTGACATATAGGTTCAGTTGGAATGAATTTTGGTTTCACTTGACCGTGTGTCTCATTGACATGAAGAACCTTCCGAGGATTCACATCAGAGAACAAAATATGAGTATCATCAGCATACGACACAGGTCATTTCAGGATCTCCTTGACCAATGGGATTGGCTTAGATTTGTCCTTGATAAAATGATGAAGATTCTGATAGTTCTACTGACTACAATTCCTCACAACATGACCTTGTTGACCGCATAAAAAACAAGTTCGCATGTCTACATGATGATGTTTAGAAGTAATTGAAATAAATGATGCAGATGGTTGATGATGACTCACATTTTTAGTCATACTCTTAGCAAACTCATCAGATAATTCAGATTTATTCTTAAAATAAAAATCTAAATTAGAACAGTTCGAAAAGCTTTTTAGTGTATCTGTCCCAGTTGACTTCAAAAAGTTAATCTTCTTAGCTTTTTTTAAAAATTGTTTTGCCTTAGTAAATGGATCAGATTGAACTGATGTTTTTGTTTGAGCATACACACGTTCAAGTTCTTGAATTTTTGAAGTTTCATTGACAAAAACACTCTCAATAAGTTCAGGTTTGATAATACTAATTGGAATATCTTTTTCAGTGAACATCGTATCCATTCCCTTTAACTTAAAAACTCTAGCCGATGAAGACTTAAAACTCGGAGGATTAATGAAACGCATTAAGTCCTCGTCAGAAAGCTTTGGTTTAACTGACTTCTTTGTCCTCACTGGTTTGGTTTTCACAGTTTCTTCCTTGTTCATTTGAGATTTGAATGAACCATACACAGCTTCCTCAAACTCTTGAGGTTCGCAAAAAATATGATTAGAACTAGAAATGTTCTTATTCTTGTGTATTATCTCAGGTTCAAACACATCTTCAATAATCACTTTATCAAAATTTTTAACAAAGACCTTTTTACTCTCCACATGAGGTTTTTGATGAGCAACTTGGGATTTGACAATTTCAGGTTTAACCAATTTAGGTTTATCAGAAATCACAGATTCTTTTTGAATCAAATCCTCTTCTTTTCTTGCAAAAGGATTAATTTTATAATCATTATGAAAAGGTGGTGGAATTTCAACAAAACCAATACCTTTCTTAGAATCTTTTTGTTTTCCAGATACTTGAATAATTACATTCAACAGAAAAGATGAATTCCTAAATTTTCCCAATTTGTTCTTCAATTCAAGAACCTCATTTTCAAGCTCAGTTATCTTAGAATGATGTTTCAAAATTTCCTTAAACTTTTGGTCATTAATGGTCATTTTCACAGATAACTTGGCTTTGAGATCGTGGTTACTTGTCGACAATGCTTCAATCTTTTCTAGAGATCTCATTTGAGATTCAAGAGATTGTCGATAAGTATCCTTAAGAGAAGCAATTTCTCTTATAAGATTATCATTTTGATTTTTCAATGCTTCTAACTTAGATTTGTTAGATTCACAGTCAACACATGATGCTTTAACAAATGAAGTAGTAGAAATAGAATTACTAACCTCATTGATCTTAGCCATGCAAGCAAACATTGATTCAGAAGGCTTGTCGCAAGAGTCGTCAGAATCAGATCCATAATCATTATCGGAAGACATCGCACTACCAGTAGCATCTTGACAATCTTTATGTAACCCAAACATAGCCAAATTTGCTTGAACATCATTGCATAGTAACCGTTGTGACCAATCAGTTCCATCTGCTAACATTGCTTGTGTTGTAGAAGAAGATGGTTTCTTTTCAGCATCACTTCCTCGTGGTGTAGAAGCATTTTGACTTTGACCACGAGGTCCAGTGTATTCTTTCCTTGGTTTGTCACATTCCTTCGCGAAATGCCCAAATTCTTGACAATTATAACACTTTACTTTTAATTCGTCAAAACCCAACTTCTTGTTTAAAGTTGGAAGATCTTTTCCAGTTCTCTGCATAAATCTTTTAACTTTACGAACGATCATAGCCATGTTCCATTTCAAATCCATGATTTCTAGATCATCTGGATCTATCTGATCATAGTCCTCATCTGTTAAATCACTTGTGGCAATTTTACTACTCACTAAGTTTTCATATGAAGATATAAAAACCGTCAGAAAAGCAAAGTTTTGCTCAGCTTCCTTCATATTAACACTAGGTGGTGTAGCAAATGAATTGGAATTAGTTGAATTTTCAGAACCTCCCGAATTACCAGCAGAGAAAAAACAAACTTTTGGATCATTAAACATAGTTGATTCTTTTTCACTTGCCGCATAAGTAAGAAAAGCAGTGATTGGAGAGATTGTTGAACTAAGAGGCATACTTTCACCATAGAAAGCTGGATCTTGATTTTCTTTGGAGGATTTTTGACACTTAAGATCATATTCTCTAGCTTCGATCTTTTGTAGAAATTCAAGTGCCGTCAAGTCTTCATTTAGAAAATAATCATTCTCTTTCAAAACCATTAGAAATGTTGAGTAGGAACTTGGAAACACACTTTTAATAGTGTCAATTTTATCTCTTTCAGAAATTTCAATTTTCATCTTGTCCATTTCAGCAATTAAATGACTAAATCTTGTAGTCATCTCTTCAACTGTTTCTCCTTTCAATAAAATAAAGTTTTGGAACTGAAACTTGAGCATCACTTTCTTACTCTCAGTTGTGTTTCCCATGCTTCTCATACGCAGATGTTGAAATAAAGACGCACATCTCTTGATACTACCAACTTGATGAACAATATTTTCTGGTAATGCCATAGTTAAAGTAGAATACGCTTTACCTCAATTTCTTAAGCTTTCTTCTCTTCTTGTGAGTATTGAGAAACGGCTTTAGGAGTATACCCAATAGTATCATCGCCAATCATTGGTGCAACGTAAACTTCATCAAGACAATATGAGCAGTCAGGATGAACAGATCCCAAATGTGCACGAAACCTAGGTTCCCACTTGGCAAAGTCACTGAACTTCATCAATCTTGGACATTTAGAATGTGAACCTATCTCGGTATCAAGTTGCAACATCTGTTGCATCAACATGTTTTGAGACGCTAATGCATACATACCAGCCATTTTTGAAAAGTTTCAAAAATTTAAAGGGTGTAACAAATAAAATTTAACAATCTGTGAACAGTTATAGCGAACTGTGAACAGTGTTTAACGAATCAACTAGTGAAATAGATTAACGAATCAGTGAACAGTTATAGCGAACTGTGAACAGTTATAGCGAACTGTGAATAGTGTTTAACGAATCAACTCTTAACAAAGTTAAGATTGACCAAATGGCAAAACAGATAACGAATGAGATGAAGGTTTAGCGAATCACAAGTCAACTTAACGAATTGACCAAACGAATCACAAAGGATTAGTTTAGCGAATCACAAAGGATTAGCTTAGCGAATCAGATAATAATCAGTAACGAATCACCAAAATAAACTTAGCGAATCACTAAGAAATGCTTAGTGAATCAGCTACAGTGGATTAGTAAATCACACTATAGCGAATCAGGTTGTTACAACCGTTTGTAACAAACTCTGACACCTTATGCCACGTGGCAAAGGTTGTTAGGACACAAATTCCAAGAAGAACACGTGTCACACGAATCGGTTAATCTAGATAGCGAACTATATAACACGAACCAATAACTCACACGAACTGGCTAACAAACAAGGTAGTGAAGTAACAAAATTGAAAACGAATCACAGATAAACATACAGCGAATCACCAGAAAGATGATAACGAATCATGTTCATCTTCAAATATTCAAATATTCAACATAATTTTCCAGAAATTATGAAGATCAACCCAGAAACCCAGAAATACCAAATCTGTAATACTCCCTCGTTTCTCAACCAAATTGCACAAATTACCTATCAAACTCCTCGTAAACCAATTCCGAATCCAGTACACACAACCTCGTAATCGATTAACACCAATAACCAAACCAATTTTGACCAAAACACAACCCTGTTTCGGACTTAAACCGAAATCAGTACCAAACAACACAATTCCAAACCACACCTCAATTCCTTTAATCCACACCTATCCAATACCTTAATCAACACAACCTCAATCCAAATTATCCATAATTCAATCAATTCAAATCAAAATTGATTCAAAACCAAACAAAACCGAAAAACTTAATAAACATAACAATTAAAACACCAAATAAAGTCTAAAGAGCACCAATAGCTCTGATACCACTTGTTGGATCCCGGATTAACAGTCGATAACAATAAACAGATCTCAGATTTGTGAATATCCAATTACCACTATTAAAGATCTAGCTCATAATTTACCTTGATTTAATGTTATGTATGTATGTATATTATCAATAGATTAAACGAATAATGTTAAGGTGAAGCTTGAGAGAGAGCAATTACTCAAAATTCCTTTTGAAAACTTTTCTCCAAAAACTTACATTAAAGTGAACAGTAGTTCACTATATATAGAAGGCGACCTGGTTCGCTAACATCCCCTAGCGAACCAGCTTCCCCTTCATTACATAATTTAACATAGCGAACCACCCCCTGATTCGTTAACATCCCCTAATGAATCAGGAAGGTACACATTAAAATGTCTTATTTCGCTAAAATCGCTAGCAAACTAGATTTAACCTTAACGAACTAGTCAATAATAAACATTAAATATTACATTAATTAATAAATAAAACATTAACAATAAATACAAAGACTCTAGACGCAAAACCGTGCACTAACACTTCGTACACTGTAATAATGGCACAAAACCCTAGAAACCTGCAATTCAAGTATCCTCATAACTTTTTGTCATGTCTCATCACAAGCCATGCACATCAGAAGTATGAAAACATGATTGGGACACTTACTGGAAGATGATTCTTCAATCTACTGAAGATTGATCATGATGTTTATCCGCAAACCCTAAATGACTTTTGGAAGAATGATTATATCCAATATGCAGAGGATAACAAGAAGACTTTGTTTATCAAAACAAAGGTAAGTCACACAGAGGTATTTGTATCATTTTCAATCCTTTCACAACATTTGGAGTTGAATAATGATGATTCTCCAATTAAAATTGTTGCACAGACACTGAACTCTGAATTCATTGAGAGAGGGTATTTGGGTTCTACCCAAAAGGCTAATATTTACAAAAACTTATGTCCCTCTCCAATGGAGTTCTCTTTTCACACATTGCTTCAGTGTATGTCATGCAAACCCATTTGTTGGAATAAATTGCCATTGAATGTTCAGTATCTGGCTTATTCCATTCTAACAGATGAAAATTATTTATTTTCAAAATTACTTTTCAATGACTTAGTCAATAAAGTAAAAGGAATGACCGCACCAAAAGGAAAACCATTCCAAGAATTGTAACGGTATACCTCATGAAGGTATTACCAAAGTCATATTTGATCCAAGGATCACTAGTTAAAAGTCAAAGTCTCAGCAATAAGATAATTTCAAGAATGAAGGATTCCGAATCATCAAATTTGGTTGAAGAGGAGAAACCTGCACAAACTACTGATGCTTCCGCACCAGTAGTTACATATGACCCCACTACTCTAGGTGATCAAGGTACTGAACCTAGTACCAAGAAACCCACACCTACCACCAAAATTAAAACCTCCAAGAAATCTACAACATCCAAATTCACAAAGAAAACCAAAAAGGCAGTTCAGGAGGATGAGGTGCCTGAATCACATGTGGTAACACCAAGGCCACAAAGAAAATTGAATGTTGTTACATCCTCACAACATGTCACATCTCCCACTAAACCAACTCCAAACCGCTCTCCTAGGGTTACTTCTTATTCACCTCCCTTGGACATCATATCATCACCAAAGAAGTTTCTCAAGTAATTACCAAAGTATCCACCATCATTGAAAGCGATCCTTTATTTACCTCATCAACTGAAAAGGAAACCACTTCTTAAACTGCTGATGTTGTGATAGGTATTACTAACCAAGAGAAAGAGGAGGCAAATATCCTTTCACTTTAGGTGACTTGGATATGGGATTAGGAGCAGCTGCTACATTTGTAGAAATAACTGTTTTGCAGTTGGACAATAGTTTAGGCGCTAAGACTCCTATCCCGACAACAATTTATGATATCTTTATATCAACCACATTTGGAAGTCCCTAGTACCAAGAAAAAGGGGCATATGTATAATATATGGATAAAAATCCTGATATTGTTGTAGATAAAACTGTTGATGTAGGTAAAGCTATTGAAATCATGAAAACAGATAAGACTATTAAGTTAGTTGATGCTACAACTATTCAAGATTTGACGGAACAAGTTCACAAATTGAACTCGGAGGTCATTGAGCTCAAAAATCTCATCTCAAACACGACTCAACCTCAATTCCAACAACACCATGATAATACCCAATTATTGGCCTCCATCTGGAGTGAATTCCAATCTTGTATTCAACAATTAGTCACTTAAAAGGCACCAGCCACTCAAAGCTCCATCACTCAATAGGGTATAACCACTTCTAACTCAGAGCTTGCTGAGCTAAAATCCTTCATTTCCTCACAACTTCACATATTGCAGACCAAAGTCAACAATGATACCACCATGATTTGAAACTCACCCAATAATCTTGCAAATGAAGTAAGAAAGCAAACGCTGGATAAAAGAAATTAGTTAGTAGAAATCACATGAATTGCTCTTCCGGCACCATGGTTTCCAGAGAAAACTCAGGCTGCTATTGATGCCAAAAAGGGGGAGAATATCCTTGATGCTTCAAGAAAAGCATATGCGAAGAATCCAGATGAATCAGCCAACAAAACTGCTGAAGAGGCTGCTAGGTTGAAGGAAATGTTGAAAAAGGAAAGGTAAGCCAAGGAAATGGATCTGGTTAAGAAACTAAGAGTAAAACTTGATGAAACATGCTCTTCAAACGCAAAAAGACTAAAGACAATGTCAAAAGGCGTAAAGTTAAGAAAAAGAACGATAGATTCCAAAACTACTGATGAATTTGAAGAGATACCAGAAGTTCACCAAACTTCCGATGATCAAATAGTTGTTACACCAACAACTGATTCAAGACCAGCATTTTAAAAAAACTGTTGATGTTGCTGCTACGCAAACTAGAGGTGCTCCATAAGAACCAACAGTAGTTTCAAACACTATTGATGCACCCAAGGTAACACAAGAACCAACTACTATTCCAATAGTAATTGAAACCTTAAAGTCAAAGCCCAGTCAATCAAAGATGGTAGTTTCAAAATGAGGAAGCTGGTTTTGCTTGAAGAAGAAGATTCACCACCATCTCCTTCTGTCAAAAGATTTAAGCCTAAAAATGTGGAGGACTTGATTACTCATCAAGAAAAAGAGGTTGCAAGGGCTTTGGCAGAAGTAGCACAGATCATGTATGATGAAGAAGCTACAAGACTGTATCAAAATGAGCTTCTGAAGACAAGATATAAGCAGTTACTGATGGAAATCAAGAAAGTAATTCTTTTATGACTAAAAGAGCATGCTAAGTACAAAGTAACTCTCCAAAGATTCAAAGGTTGGACTTATGAAGAATTAGAAGCTGAATGTGGAAGAGTAGAAAGGCTTAATGAACAAGACCCTAATCAAGATCATCCTGAACCTTATTCAGGAGGTAGTACGGGCAAGGATTTCTAATGAAAATGCAATTGAAAGCCTGAAAATGAAAATGGAATCTGTTGAGGCCAAATTTCACTCAAGTAAAGAGACTACCAGATGGGGAGTTGATAAGCTTAGGCTTGCTTATAGGGATCTTGTACAAAAAAGAAAGAAGAACCTAAGTAAGTTCCCTGCACCTAAAGCTCTATCAACAATCAAGCTCCCTAAAAGGCAAAGAACTGCTCAAACAACTGCTCTGATTCCTAGCTCTACACAAGAAGGAATCACTGCAAGAAACATATCCCTACATGCCAAAAGAAGATAACTGACAGAAGAAGAACTTCAACCCATTAAAGATATTCACATAGATGCCAAGTTGGGCTTTAAATATGATATTAATCTGTTACCTTCTCCATCTTCTTTATCAACATTGGTTATTGCTTTAGCTGCTAATCAAAGTCAGTCAAGTCCTAAGGTTATTAAATGGAGTAAAATCAAAAATATCTCTTTTGTAACCTTGGAATTTTATAATGGTAATTCACAAAGGGTTGATCTTCAAGATGTACCTTGATGTTTGCTGTCCATGTGGTGAAATATAATGGATTGGATGATCTAACTTTTGCTTAAGATCGTGTTTTAAATTTATAAAAATGATTTCTACAAAGACTAGACACACACATAATAAGCAAGTGTAGCTATCGTATATGTATAATAGTATAGGTAAGAACCAAGTATCGATCCGTGGACACAAATGTTTCTAATAATGAATCATTGTTTTACTTTAATCGGAGATTTTAATCATTTTGGGGTTAATTTTTGAACTTTTTATAAAATATAAATACTTATATATAACATATAGGTGACCAAGACGAAAAATTCTAAACAAGTAGTTCAATAATATGAAGGTTACCATCTAAGATCAAGATCCACTCCATTTTATCCTTTATTATTAATATGTAAACATGTGGTAAACTTACCGTAATAATATATGATAGATAGCTCCTCATTTCTAAGCTAGCATCTACGACATAAAAGAGATTAGCATGCGCATTTTAAAGTCGACCCTTTCCTAATGTCATGCTACCTCGAGAATGTCAATTTAAGTTGGCAAGTAGTTTTGTAAAGTAGAAAGATTAGGATTGACTTTGATTTCTCAAATACCAATTCTAACAACTTCGGGTGGTTATAGTTTATCACATAACCTCCCCTAGGTTGATTTAAGTAGGTTATAATTACACATTCTGTTAACATATGATTTCTTTAACTAGCATGATATCCTAAGTAATTGCGTTAGCGATTCCATTTTCGGATTACCAAAACTTAGAGAAATAGATCATAACTTATATCTCATCATTTCTAAATACAATATAAGGATCCATGTTTCGATAAATTATCAAAGTATTTCTATCTTTCAAGAACATGAATCGATCATGAATGATTGCCAATAGAATTGACAATCACCAACTTTGAATTGTTGAATTAAGATGATGAAACATTTCTCATCAAAAGATAATTGCAAGATAACCATGTACTTTACTAGACTAAACCACATATTTTATATAATTATCAAGTAAAACAAAGCTTCTTTATATATTTTAGATGGTAAATGGAGTATAGCTCATAATGAGCATAGTTATTAACATTAGAATGGATGATAATAACCAACACATGATTAAACTAGAACAATATAACCAAATGTGGATGAATCTTCCTTCTTAATGATGATGATGGTTGATGATGATGGATGATGATGATGGTTGATGATGATGACTTCCAAGCCATTAAACTCTTCACTAGATCTTCAATATGAGTGTTAGTGGGTGTTTTTATAAGTGAAAACCGGATAGAATTCTCTTCAAGGCACACCAAATGAGTTCAACATGAGCCACTATTTATAGGCAATTTGGAGTGAGAAGCACGGCCCCGTGCCTTGGTAGGCACGCCCCCGTGCTTTATTATGACATGTGCCAAATTCGTTTTGTCTTTTCTTGTGTATGACCACGGCCCCATGGGCAAGTGTCACGGCCCCGTGCTTTTGTTCCTAGTTTTTGTCTTTTCTTGTAGATTTTTGTCTTTTCTGGTGTTCAGAAGCATGGGGGCGTGTTTCTTGTTTTTCTTGTGTTTTCTTCCGTTTTTCTTCGTCTTTTCGGTTGTTTCTTCGGTTGGGGCTTGATTTCACCTGAAATTATATTTTATTACGATAAGTAGCCTTCTGTGCTATGTTATTTGATAGAAATTGAAGTTTTTAGAGATTATTTGATGCTAAAAATATGTATAATTTTATGTACATCAAACATCCCCACACTTGAACCTTTCTTGTCCTCAAGCAATCTATTTATAAATATTTTCTAAAAAGGCAAGTTTGGATTATAGCTTAAACATCCCCTAAAAGAGTTCCAATAAAATGGAAACAAAATGACCAACCTTAAATCATAGGAATATATGTAGTGATAAATAAAAAGGCAATTTTGTTTTTATGAGCTTCTGTTTATCAGAATGTCACTTTCTCACAATGTTCACTCACACTCGGTTTTTAATCTGATCATACTTGTGATGTCTGTATGTGAACACTCTTAGTCAATATGTAACCTGTGATAAATAAGCTTGGAACAAGTTCAAATCTCCACTTTTTTTGAAGGGTTGCATAAATCAGAAGGTAATAATGGTTGGTCTTGGGTAAGTAGGGATTCTGGTATTGGTGGTTTGAGAGTTAGGTTAATGGTGAGAATGGTAAATACAACTTGTGTTGATCGTCGGGAGTCCTAAGATGTCTTCAATGCTTAGCTCTTTCACCCAATTGCTGAAAAATATATAAATATATATGGCATGATGTTTTATCTCACAGTAACGGAGGAATTGGGTATAAACGCCATATTTTTGCATAAATTTATGCTCAGTTTTACAAAACTTCTTTTTACTTTTTCACACTTCTTTGGTTATAATAGATTAGTAATTGGTTATTTGCAAAAAAAATTCTTGGATTTAGGTTTTGTTGTAAAAATAATCTTTGTTTGCTGCAAAAAATATTTTGTTGATTAGAGAATTTTTATAATTATTTGAGCAAGCAATTGGTCAAGTAATTCCTCCTCCCCACACTTGAATCTCACATTGACCTCAATGTGCAAAGATTCATTGAAAGATAAAAATTCTGATTAAGTATGGCGGGTTAAAATGGAGAGGTACTTCCCTACGGGCTAACGAAATTTTTACAGAGCGTCACCTATTTATCGTCCGTTTTCCTGTTTTGTACATGTAGAATATAAAACTGCAAACAACCAAGCATAATTTGCTAAAAATTGGGTATGGAATCATCCATCCCTTGCCCTAACGGGCTAAATAAGTACCTACTAATAATATTTTGGCTCCCACGACCATAAAAGTGTCCAACCAAACAAACAAACAAACACATAAACGACGGAATGTAAATTGTTCAAACAGACATAATAATAATAATAGTGTCATGAAACGACTACCAACCCATGCCCATGCCCGTACCCAACCTACCAGTGTCGCGGGCCATCAGTTACCCTTGTCCGGGTCAAATGGTCCCCACTTCATGTCCATGCAATAGCCCAAACGATCAATCTCTCACCTCGTCTCTGCATATTTGGTTGCTCGTTGTGCATCTAAGGCAGCCATCTACTTTGTGATTCTGTCAAACGAGGTGATAGTTCTTTCTAAGAACTAATCAATTAGGCCGCGCAGGCCCTCGAATGAGTATCGGCTATCATGTGACGAACTGGGGCCAGCCCCTTATGAAGATGGGCCTCCTCTATGATTGTAGTTGCGGCGGCGGTACTGTCTAGGTGGTGATCCTCTCCTCTCGGGCACATCTTGGATTAACATCTCTGTCGGGTCTTATGGGTCCCATACCTGGTTATACTTATCACAGAATCTCCACACATCCGGGTTTGACCGATTTGCTGAACCATCTGCATGCTAATACAATAATCAATAGTGAGAGCAATCGAATCTGGGTTCGGGTACCTTCTCTGTCTACACCATAAGCTCCATAGAGGTTGTAGATCCAAGGGCCGCCAACGATAGGTGTATTTTCTCTGGCATTTGCATTTGTTGTGAACAGCTTGCAAAATAAATACGTGATGTTGCACGAGACGCTGTTCTTCATGTAATAAAGTGCCCAAATATCCTTTAAATTAACAACCCCTTCAATTTGACCTTTAGCTGTGACAGTGTGACTGAGGAGGCGGTGAATGTATTTCCTCAGTGGATCACGTAGTGCCGTGCTTTTTGAGAAGCTTGCATTATAGTCTTCTGTCCCTTAGCTCAGTTGTTCCCATGCCTGTAACTGTGTGCTCCCAGCTTCAGCCTCATCATCACCATCTTCGTCTACAAATGTTGTTCCTACTCTGAACCAGATTTCATCGTCTGTTTCTTCAGCTGTGTAAATTCCCAGATCTATCCCAAGTTGGGTGAAATAGGTTTTGTGTCATTCACCCCCACACCTGAATTCAATGGCGTCCTCATCTCACATGTCCAATTTCTTGGTCTTTATGGAGAAATAAGCCAAGAACTCCTTCGTTAGTTTAGTTACCACCTCCCCTGTCTGATCAAAAACTCATCTCCATGGACCTCGAACAAGGGTTTTGTATCGGTTCCATTGGTTAACTTGCCTCAGCGTGATCCTGCAAGCGTAAAAGTTTGCTTCCGGAAATTGACGGTTAAGGTAGGTTAATTTTGGGTTGGCCCGTCTATTCCTTGCATCACGTCTGGGAAAAACAAGGAAAACGTGAACATCATCCTCATACTCGGCCATCTACAATTAGTATCCAAATTAGTCGAAAAATCAATAAAAATTTGTAATGTTCTTGAACAGAGAACAAAGCACGGTGGCGTGCTTTTAAAAGCACGGTACCATGCTGCTCAGCTTCATAAGTTCCTATAGATTTTAACTTTTGGCTTACCAAAAGGTGACCACGAGTCGTGTTGTTTAAAGCACGGTTCGTGTTTTTAAACCTAATTTCGACTTTATCCAGATTCGAACCCTCGTTTCTAACCGGTTATACCATTTGGGTTTATTAGTTTGTTGGATATTCAACCCAATATACAAACCCTAATGGTTTCTTCCAACAATCAAACTATCAAACAACTCATTATCCTAACCCTAACCGAATAACCCATCTAATTTTCGGATTTAGACCCGATTTAATTAATTGGTGAGATTTTAGGGTTCAATTAGGCTTAGAAAGATGAATTTGAACAATACATTTGATAAATTAACATACCTTTGGCTTGAAATCGAAGATTTTCTATACAAATTAGTGAAATACGGAAGTGGTCGGCGGTTTTCATTGAAGGACGAAGTTGGAAAAGCTCGTAACTGCACTGGAACAAAAAACACGGCTCCGTGCTTTTGGAAGCATGATACCGTGCTGCATAATGCAGACAACTTTTTCTTGTTTTACTGTTTATTTGAGGAGCTGGTTCGTTTTTAACTAATTTTCTTTGTACGTTAGGATTAAGACAGTAATTAAAAATCCTAAATTTCATTAAAACATAAAACATAATTAAACATAGTAAAATGAAAAGTACAACAACAATCCTAGACCTTAACACATAACACTAGTAGGATTAACTTCAACAAAGTCAGGACTTCAACGACCACCATTCCTGAACAGGTCTTGAATGTGTGGTGGGGCTCGCTTAACTTTCAAGAGTTTGGAAAGCTTTTTGTCGAGCTTTGTGATTTCCCGGTTGAGAAAGTTAAGCTTGGAAGCCACATCCTTGTGGTGGCCATCCATAACATGGAAGTTTTCAAACCGAAGTAGTTCGACTTTTTTGATTAGCTCGATTATGTGAACTTCAGTTTGAATTTTGCTTTCGACTTGGTCTCGTATGATGCATTGTAGCCTCATGACCTCCTCCTCAAGGTTTGAGGAAGAATCATGTTGCTTGCCTTTCCTCACTGGTCTCCATTCAACTTCTTGCTTTCCGTTTCAGTAATTTTGTGTTTGCTGTGAATGGAATAGTGAGTTTTTGCATGGATTATATAGAGACTGGAAAGACGAACACGGGCTCGTGCTTTTAAAAGCACGGCCCAGTGCTGCTAGGGGGAAAAATTTTTCTGAGTTAGAGAATTGAACGGAGTCAGCGCGTATCATGCTGAAGATTCTAGGGTGACCACGGCCTCGTGCTTCTTGAGGCACGGCCCGTGCTTTTTGTTACTGAGATTTTCTTTTATTTTTCAACCGAAAGCGAGAGCCGGAATTTTTAGAATGACGTTTAGCATGTAATTTAATAGTTTGGTCATCTTAAAATTACTTTTCATTAATGTTGGATCCCGGATTAACAGTCAATCGATAACAATAAACAAATCTCAGATCTGTGAATATCCGATTACCACTATTAAAGATCTAGCTCATAATTTACCTTGATTTAATGTTATGTATGTGTATATATTATCAATAGATTAGATGAATAATGTTAAGGTGAAGCTTGAGAGAGAGAAATTACTCAAACTTCCTTTTGAAAACTTTTCTCCAAAAACTTACATTAAAGTGAACAGTAGTTCACTATATATAGAAGGCAACCTGGTTCGCTAACATCCCCTAGCGAACCAGCTCCCCCTTCGTTACATAATTTAACATAGCGAACCACCCCCTGATTCGTTAACATCCCCTAACGAATCAGGAGGGTATACATTATAATGTCTTAGTTCGCTAACATCCCTAGCCAACTAGACTTAACCTTAACGAACTAGTCTTAGTTCGTTAACATCCCTAGCGAACTAGACTTAACCTTAACGAACTAGTCAAAAATAAACATTAAATATTACATTAATTAATAAATAAAACATTAACGATAAATACAAAGACTCTAGATGCAAAACCGTGCACTAAAGACACCCCCTCGTCTTGAGCTCTTTGTGTTTAACTTATTTGAAGCGCTTGGACTGCCAATCTCTGCAACTATGAATTCCATGTTCGTGACACACACGAACGACTCGTTGGAATTGCATAGCCAGGTCGTAATCTTCTTGGCGTTCAAACAAAATCTGCTTCCTGTGTAGCACGTCGTTGTCTGTCTTTGATAAATTAACCAACCACATCGGGTCGATTATTTTGATGAGCTCGGTCTGCAGTCCTCGACCATGAACAATAACGGCCTCGCCAGTACGATTGTTATAGTACCAACGGTTGAAATACAGATAAATATATTGAGGCATTTTCTTCACATGAACCTTTTTCATTGTCTTTGGCGGCTTCACTTTCAAGACAAGTTTCTTCCAGCCGGTCCTTGGATCAATCTCATCAATGCGCTTACGTCTTGGGACCTGGGGCTTGAAGAATTTGAAGCCATGATTGACCTCGAACAGTAAGTGTTGATGAAACCACTCAGCCGTTCGGTGACCCCCACGATTGATAAATGGACTTCTCTCGAGGGTACGTACATCCCAACGCGATAGAGTTAAACATCCATTATCCTCTCGTAATACTGGACACCCTTTAACCACTTGACTATACATACTTTAAGGTCAGAGTCATAAGCCCATGAAACAATATCACCATGTACCTTTGAAACAGTCGTGAAGGTAGTCACCTGATTAGTCTCAATCCAAGCAGCAGCAGTATCTTTTCTTTCTTGATCTACATAACGATAAGCACTGATAATTTTACCCACTTTATGACGTTTGAACCATCTTTCTATGTCATCATCAGTCACTTCTTTGAGTGAAGGAACTGTTCGCTGCACAACCTTTTCTAGTTCATCCGCAGTCTCTTTAATTACATCTTCATGAAATACCGGAGCACCTTGATCAACGTTTGCGTGTTGATACAAGTCCGGGTACTCTTCAGCTGTCACATCCTCCATCTCAATCTCTTCATCCTCATAAATAAAATCCGTATCCATATACAACGGATCAACTTCCAATTCTTCCTCAGTGATCACTTCGACATCGGGCTCAGTCTCTAAAGCAGCCAACTGATCGTCATTCAGTCCAAGCAGAATCGAAATCTGCTCCCGTGTCAAGGATCTAACCACAAACTCACCAACCTCTATCTCATCTCTATTTACCACACTACGAACCACCCCTGATCCATCAACAAAAATCACTGTGTTAGCTGCAATCATTTCAATTGGCTTGGCAGCTGTTGGATCTTGATAAATAATTATCTGCTTGTTCGAATCATCACCGCCACTAACATCTGCACAAGAGGATGAACCGTCCCATTGTTTAGGCTCACCTCCTGCATCAGACTCGTCAGGATCATCATCGTCATTCTTAAGTTTCTTGAGGGCATCTTCATTACAAGTTAATTGTAAAATCAACTCTTCTTGTTCTTTTAATTTCACCCCCTGAGACTCAACAATCGTACGCAACGACTTAGTCTCTTTTTGACAAAAAGAAATGTGACTCATCATTCGTCGTTGATTCTCCATGAGTCGTTCTTGAGTTTGACGGTCAGCTGCCATTTGATTTTCATATAGATGTAGTAGATTTAACAGCATTTCAGTTTGACGACCTGGTGGCAAGTTGTATACGGATGGATGAACAGGTTGAACATGTCCTTGAGGCCGAGTGATTCTCATGAATGAGACATCACTAGGCAGAGGTGGAGGAAGAGTAGTTTGTGGCGGAGGAGGAGGTCGCATCGATGTAGCAGAAGATACTGTAGACAATGCAGCAGGAGGCCTCGGTATCTCAGTTAACGCCATTTGAGGAATAAGACCGAGCCTCTCATGTGACACCAACGTCGTCGTCAAGGTAAGTATCGGAGTGCTAGTAGTTAGCGGCACTGCCGAGCTTTGAGGAGTTGATTGACGTGGTGGTGGGGCTCCAATAATTACCCCAGCCCCAGCAGACACACGGGGCTTCTTTGATGGTTCATCAGTAGCTACAGCTTAACCCTTTCTTTTTCTTTCCAGCTGAGCTTTCATGGTGGCAGCTAGAGCAGCATCGACTGCATCCTGTTGTTCTTTAAGAGCTCGTTCACCAGCTCCACCATCACCATCATTCCCATCATTATCACCATCATCATCTCCACCATCATTGTTCCCACCTTCTCCCCCTTCACGCTCGGAATCCGAATCATCGTGGATCCAGGGCTCATTAGGAGGACATACGTAATCTGGATTGATTATATGACCAATCATCCGTTTATCCTGTGGCTTTTCTCTTCTATAGATTAACATACAATGCACCGTTTCAGCTTTCATATGTTCCATATCAAGAACATCGTTCACCAACGATCGATCAATCACCAAGTTCGGAATCAAATCCTGAATAATTAGCTGTAAAAAGCGAGGGTACATCAAGAACTTCTTTGACGGTAGAGTTTGCTGAACTTGCTCTTTCAGATGATCAAAGATGAGTTCTGAGTAGTTGAAGGGCTTGTTCAGAATTAGAGCAACAAATGCCGATTGCAAACTTAGTCTACACTCATCAAAACCACCGCGACGTCCACTCATACAATGAAGTAAAACATGCAGCAGATACTTGTATGGTGGACACAACCCATTCTTGTTCAACATAGATTTAGGAATATCACCTCCATAATTCAAGCGTGTGAATAAACCCCTAACCAATGTCCTGTCAAATTCACTCGGGTTATCATCATTATCGCCAAATTGAAGTACCCGACGAATGACCTCAACATCAATCGTAATTGGAATCTGATTAATTGTAGCTCGAACCCAATTATTTTCCTCAACATATACCGCCGTGTTCCAAAACTGCCTGATTATACTAAGATACACTTTAAGTTTAGCAGTGATTGCATAGTGTATCTTTGAACATCGTAAGAAAGTCAACATAGCTCCAAACGTTCTCAAATCAGTCACATCTTGATCAACATAAGCACAAATGTTGTGCTTCTTATCGAACGGCAATAAGATCACTTCAGCTTGTTGATCTTGTTGTTGTGGTTGTCCTTGTGGAGGTTGTTCCTGTGGCGATTGATTTTGTTGTTCTTGATCAGCCATGTTTTACTGTATAAATAAAAACCGAATATGAGAATAGATATCAGAATATATAATCAAAAGATATGTGTAATTAATCTATTTACGTATTAGACGATTTAAATCCTATAATTAAAATAAATGAATATTGAAATTAATTTAGATTAATTAATTTTTTATTTTATTTTTTTATACTAAAATTGTCATTCGTTGGGAATCACACTGATTCGTTATAATAAGATAACGAACCAGGCGATTCGCTATCAAGTAAATGTTTTAACGAACTGAACATAGCGAATTACTATTTAATTTTAACGAACTACACGCTAGTTGGTTATATTTTAAGCAAATTCAAATCTGATTCGTGTAACATCTTATTCGCTTAGCTAGTTCGTGTAAAATCTTAACGAATTGGACACGAAATAGTTCCTATTCGCTAAGACTAACGAATGGTCATAATTAAGACTTGTTCTTTGACTTCACAAAGTCAAGTTCAAAATTAGGATGAACACAGATAGTCAACAGTATGAACCCGGGGACGATTAGGCCATAACTATCGTCGAAACATCACAATAATGAACTCGTTGTACTCGGAATTGCATACATAATCGAAGATGTATGAGATTAAGACTCAAAATCTCTAAGTACATAGGTTAGACGAACCCACAGTAAACACCAATAACCCGAAACAATAATTAACCCGGCAAACAACAATCAAAACATGATTGAAGCCCAGCAAGGGAATCGGAATATGATTCCGATCACAATGACATCAAAAACATACAATTATTAACATAAATTACACACAAATAGGTTTCAAAACTTCGGAAACCCTTAAACTCTTAAAAGTTTATAATTTAACTATCAACTCTTAGCCATTTTTGACGAAAATTATATCGCCAGGATCGGCTATACCTTAGATACCCAAATATATCTTTAAAATATCCAAACAAGAAAGTCGAGATTTCAGAAAAAATGTGAACAGGGTTTCTTAAAGATGAAGGAAGAAGGCGAACAGTGGAAGACTGTTCGTTTTCTTGTCTTATATAACATAGCACGTAACCCAAGGTACAGCTTGGACGAATCAGATGATTCGTTTAAATTAAAGTTAACGAATTGGCCCATTCGCTAACTCAATTCGTTACCTTATGTTGGCGAATCGCTACTTGATTCGTTAAATTAAAGCAGCGAATCAAGTTTTGATTCGTGACGCGATTCGTTAAATATACATAACGAAGGGATGATTCGTTACAGAGTGCGGAAGCGAATTAGGTTAGCGAACCAGAAGCTAGTTCGCTAAAGAATCACCTAGTTCGTTATCCATAAATAACGAATTGGATTTTAACGAAATAATTTTTTTTATTTAATTTTAAATTAAATAATTAAATGAATTAATTAAATGAATAAAGAATTAATTAAAGAATTAAATAAATAAATAAATTAGGTTATCTAGAAACCCTTTTATCCCGACAACCAAATACGTTAAGAATGTTTCAGATTTCCGAAACAAAACTTAAAATTATTTAAGTATTTTGTACAAAGAATATGAAAATATTTTTGGTATTTTGCAAAAATTTAAAGAATGTATTTTAAAAAAAATATCCGGTCCGCTAAAAAATAGACAAACTTTTTGTGTTTTTCAATGATTTTATCAAAAACAGTACATATTTTTGTATTTTTGTTGAGTTTGAGCAGAGAATCATATTTACCAAATTGCCCTTCCATCACAGTTTTATATTTCAGCGGTATTATGACTGGCGATAAGTCGGTCATTGGTATTGTTATCCACATAAATCTAATAACACACATTCAAGTATTTTTGTGATATGATTAAATAGTTCAATTAAAGCACAGAATATCAGAAACTATCAGCCTCTGATCTCGGTTCAAGCTTAATTTGATTTTTGCCAAATCACCCCAACTTGACTTAAACCATTATATTGTTGATCAAAATTTTGATACCTATTTTGAAATTTTGAGCAATGCATCAAGTTTCCTTTACTGTGAGTGAATATGCACGAGTCCATCTGTCGGCTTACATACATTGTATCCCCTGGGGTCCGTTTCTTAACGGTATTAAGACGCACGCAAGGGAGGAACAATTGTATGACTAACAGCTGATTTTGATCAAGTCAGTAATTTAAATTATACGAAGTACAGCGGTGATCAAGTTTAATGACTTTGGGTTTGCTCTAGAAGGCGAGTGAAATATTCATGCTTATGAATACCCAGATGGTTAAGCCGCATAAAGACTCACAATGTCCAGAATCTTAACGCTTGTTATTTGCTTTATTTTATTTTTGGGTGATCAACAAATATAAGGCTTGAGTATGACTGGTTATTACATTTCTGCCATCCTCACCGAGACTTTTGCTAGAGACTAACACCCCTTTCAATTTGGCGTTTCTTTATGTTTATATCACATACTTTACCCTACTGGGTTGTTTTAAGACCTACCAATGCACCAATGCAATTAAGCACACAGTCTTTTAAGCTTACTTTTTGCTGAATTTGGGGTCAAGGTAATCAATGTACTATCATGTTCTCTTTTTGCTTCAAAAACTCAAAATTTTGAGGAGCATAAAATAAAGAAAAGATAAATTTAATCGCCCCAGATAACTTAAGTTTATAAAGAAATGGCTAACCATCAATTCACAAGTGCATCATAGAACCAAGACATGCAAGCATGCTTCACAAACTTAAATAACCGACGTAATTTTCAACGAGAAAATAATCTAAATACGTCTGCAAAAATCTTTTTGGTTTTTCTCTGTACAAACTTTAAAAACACAAAAAAAAATTTCTTTTTCAATTTTCTTATAAACAAAATAAACTTCACAATCTTTTTGGATTTTCGGATTTTTCTATACAAAACATAAATCACATTCTTTTTGGTTTTTCAAAATTTTAAAATGTTTTTGGTTTTTCTAAATATTTAAAATAAAAACATTAAAGAACAGAAATCACAATATTTTTGAATTTTGAAATTTTTTTTTTTAAATGCTTTTGGATTTTATCTATACAAACGAAAAACACACTCTTTTTGCATTTTTTAGATTTTCACCCCCTAAAACCAAAATAAATTTTAAAAGAAAGAGATGACAGAAAATAAAGATAGTCATCCTTGTTTAAGGATATCAGCGAGGGTTTTCAATCCGTTTAAATCAAGCAAAAATTTAAAATGCGTTTTGTCAAAAGCTTTAGTAAACAGATCGGCTTTCTGAAAATCAGTATGTACTTTCTCAAAATCGATTAATTTCTTTTCATAGCAATCCCGAATAAAATGATATCGAATTTCGATATGTTTCGTTTTAGAATGTTGTACGGGATTCTTGGTGATACTAATAGCAGCAGAATTATCAATCAAAATAGGAGTAGTAAGAAACTTCAAACCGTAGTCGCGAAGATGTTGTTGTATCCACAAAACCTGGGAACAGCAACTCGAGGCTCCAACATACTCAGCTTCGGCGGTTGAAGTGGAGACCGTTGTCTGCTTCTTACACTGCCAGGAAACAAGCCGGTTTCCTAAAAATTGACATCCTGCAGTCGTTGATTTGAAGTTGATCTTGCATCCTCCATAATCTGAGTCTGAGTAGGCAGTAAGAACGAAAGTATCATCCTTGGGGTACCACAACCCGATGTCTGGATTTCCCCTCAAATACTGAAGAATTCTCTTGACTGCAGCTAGGTGAGTCACTCATGGACTTGCTTGATACCTAGCACAAAGACAAACAGCAAACATAATATCAGGGCGAGAAGCCATTAAATACATTAAAGAACCAATCATGGCACGATAGAGGGTAGGATCAACGGAATCCTCCAATTCATCCGGTGATAAATTGTGCCCTACTGGAAGAGGAGTTGAAGGGATTTTTCCGGCAGAAATCTTGAATCGGCTCAAGACGTCGTTCACATATTTAGTCTGGTGAATAAAAATTCCATGAACAGACTGGTGAACCTGCAACCCTTAAAAGAAATTCATCTCTCCCATCGAACTCATCTCAAACTTTGTTTGCATGGACTTCTCGAACTCCTTACACAATGTGTCGTTTGTAGACCCAAAAATAATATCGTCAACATAAATCTGGACTAGAAGAAGATCGTCACCAACAGTTTTATGAAATAAAGTGCAGTCAACGGTTCCTCGTTTGAAGCCATTATCAGTCAGATGGTCGGCGAGCGTGCCATACCAAGTTACCGACTTCCTAGACTTTCGTCTTAAGTAAGCTGCCTGAACAATGTTTGAATTCTTGTTTTGACATATAGGTTCAATTGGAATGAATTTTGGTTTCACTTGACCGTGTGTCTCATTGACATGAAGAACCTTCCGAGGATTCACATCAGAGAACAAAATATGAGTATCATCAGCATACGACACGGGTCGTTTCAGGATCTCCTTGACCAATGGAATTGGCTTAGATTTGTCCTTGATAAAAGGATGAAGATTCTGATAGTTCTGCTGACTACAATTCCTCACAACATGACCTTGTTGACCGCATAAAAAACAAGTTCGCATGTCTACATGATGATGTTTAGAAGTAATTGGAATAAATGATGCAGATGGTTGATGATGACTCACATTTTTAGTCATGCTCTTAGCCAACTCATCAAATAATTCAGATTTCTTCTTTAAATAAAAATCTAAATTAGAACAGTTCGAAAAGATTTTTAGTGTATCTGTCCCAGTTGACTTCACAAAATTAATCTTCTTAGCTTGTTTTAAAAATTGTTTTGCCTTAGTCAATGGATCAGATTGAACTGATGTTTTTGTTTGAGCATACACACGTTCAAGTTCTTGAATTTTTGAAGTTTCATTGACAAAAACACTCTCAATAAGTTCAGGTTTGATAATACTTATTGGAATATCTTTTTCAGTGAACATCGTATCCATTCCCTTTAACTTAAAAACTCTAGCCGATGAAGACTTAGAACTCGGAGGATTAATGAAACGCATTAAGTCCTCATCAGAAATCTTTGGTTTAACTGACTTCTTTGTCCTCACTGGTTTAGTTTTCACGGTTTCTTCCTTGTTCATTTGAGATTTGAATGAACCATACACAGCTTCCTCAAACTCTTGAGGTTCGCAAAGAATATAATTAGAACTAGGAATGTTCTTATTCTTGTGTATTATCTCATGTTCAAACACATCTTCAATAATCACTTTATCAACATTTTCAACAAAGACCGTTTTACTTTCCACATGAGGTTTTTGAGGAGCAACTTGGGATTTGACAATTTCAGGTTTAACCAATTTAGGTTTTTTAGAAATCACAGATTCTTTTTGAATCAAATCCTCTTCTTTTCTTGCAAAAGGATTAATTTTATAATCATTATGAAAAGGTGGTGGAATTTCAACAAAACCAATGCCTTTCTTAGAATCTTTTTTTTTCCAGATACTTCAATAATTTCATTCAACAGAAAAGATGAATTCCTAAATTTTCCCAATTTGTTCTTCAATACAAGAACCTCATTCTCAAACTCAGTTATCTTAGAACGATGTTTCAAAATTTCCTGAAACTTTTGGTCATTAATGGTCATTTTCACAGATAACTCGGCTTTGAGATCGTGGTTACTTGTCGACAATGCTTCAATCTTTTCTAGAGATCTCCTTTGAGATTCAAGAGATTGTCGATAAGTATCCTTAAGAGAAGCAATTTCTCTTATAAGATTATCATTTTGATTTTTCAATGCTTCTAACTTAGATTTGTTAGATTCACAGTCAACACATGATGTTTTAACAAATGAAGTAGTAGAAATAGAATTACTAACCTCATTGATCTTACCCATTCAAGCAAACATTGATTCAGAAGGCTTGTCGCAGGAGTCGTCAGAATCAGATTCAGAATCATTATCGGAAGACATCGCACTACCAGTAGCATCTTGACAATCTTTATGTAACCCAAACACAGCCAAATTTGCTTGAACATCATTGCATAGTAACCGTTGTGACCAATCTGCTAACATTTCTTGTGTTGTAGAAGAAGATGGTTTCTTTTCAGCATCACTTCCTCATGGTGTAGAAGCATTTTGACTTTGACCACGAGGTACAGTGTATTCTTTCCTTGGTTTGTCACATTCCTTCGCGAAATGCCAAAATTCTTGACAATTATAACACTTTACTTTTAATTTGTCAAAACCCAACTTCTTGTTTAAAGCTGGAAGATCTTTTCCAGTTCTCTGCATGAATCTTTTAACTTTACGAACGATCATAGCCATGTTCCATTTCAAATCCATGATTTCTAGATCATCTGGATCTATTTGATCATAGTCCTCATCTGTTAAATCACTTGTGGCAATTTTACTACTCACTAAGTTTTCATATGAAGACATAAAAACCGTCAGAAAAGCAAAGTTTTGCTCAGCTTCCTTCATATTAACACTAGTTGGTGTAGCAAATGGATTGGTATTAGTTGAATTTTCAGAACCTCCCGAATTACCAGCAAAGTAAAAACAAACTTTTGGATCATTAAACATAGCTGATTCTTTTTCACTTGCAGCATGAGTAAGAAAAGCAGTGATTGGAGAGATTGTTGAACTAAGAGGCATACTTCCACCATAGAAAGCTGGATTTTGATTTTCTTTGGAGGATTTTTGACACTTAAGATCATATTCTCTAGCTTCGATCTTTTGTAGAAATTCAAGTGCCATCAAGTCTTCATTCAAAAAATAATCATTCTCTTTCAACACCATTAGAAATGTTGAGTAGGAACTTGGAAGTGTCAATTTTATCTCTTTCAGAAATTTCCATTTTCATCTTGTCCTTTTCAGCAATTAAATGACTAAATCTTGTAGTCATCTCTTCAACTGTTTCTCCTTTCAATAAATTAAAGTTTTGGAACTGAAACTTGAGCATCACTTTCTTACTCTCAGTTGTGTTTCCCATGCTTCTCATACGCAGATGTTGAAATAAAGACGCACATCTCTTGATACTACCAACTTGATGAACAATATTTTCTGGTAATGCCATAGTTAAAGTAGAATACGCTTTACCTCAATTTCTTAAGCTTTCTTCTCTTCTTGTGAGTATTGAGAAACGGCTTTAGGAGTATACCCAATAGTATCGTCGCCAATCATTGGTGCAACGTAAACTTCATCAAGACAATATGAGCAGTCAGGATGAACAGATCCCAAATGTGCACGAAACCTAGGTTCCCACTTGGCAAAGTCACTGAACTTCATCAAACGTGGACATTTAGAATGTGAACCTATCTCGGTATCAAGTTGCAACATCTGTTGCATCAACATGTTTTGAAAAGCTAATGCATACATACCGGCCATTTTTGAAAAGTTTCAAAAAATTCAAGGGTGTAACAAATAAAATTTAACAATCTGTGAACAGTTATAGCGAACTGTGAACAGTTATAGCGAAATGTGAACAGTGTTTAACGAATCAACTCTTAACAAGGTTAAGATTGACCAAATGGCAAAACAGATAACGAATGAGATGAAGGTTTAGCGAATCACAAGTCAACTTAACGAATTGACCAAACGAATCACAAAGGATTAGTTTAGCGAATCACAAAGTATTGGTTTAGCGAATCAGATGATAATCAGTAACGAATCGCCAAAATAAACTTAGCGAATCACTTAGCGAATGCTTAGCGAATCAGGATGACGAATCAGCTACAGTTGATTAACGAATCACACTATAGCGAATCAGGTTGTTACAACCGTTTGTAACATCTGACACCTTATGCCACGTGGCAAAGGTTGTTAGGACACAAATCCCAAGTTGGACGCGTGTCACACGAATCAGTTAATCTAGTTAACGAACTAGATAACACGAATAAATAACTCACACGAATTGGTTAACGAACTAGATAGTGAAGTAGCAAAATTGATAACGAATCACAGATAAACATATAGCGAATCACCAGGAAGATGATAGCGAATTACGTTCATCTTCAAATCTTCAAATCTTCAAACAAGTTTTCCAAAAAATTTAAAGATTAAACCCAGAAACCCAACAATACCAAATATGTAATACTTTCTCAACCAAAACGCAAAAATAACCAATCAAAATCCTCGTAATTACCTCGTGATTTCAACACCACAATCCTCGTAATCGATTATCCCCAATAACCAATCCAATTTAACCAAAAACACACCCGTGTTTCGGACTTAAACCGAATCCAAATCCAAAACACACAAATCCAATCCAAACCTCAATTCCTCTTAACCGAACCTCTACAATACCTTAATCAACACAAATTCAATCTAATTCGTCCATAATTCAACCAAATCAAATACAAATTGATTCAAAACCAAACAAAACTGAAAACTAACAAAAACGAAATAATTAAAACACCAAATCAAGTGTAAAACGAGCACCAACAGCTCTGATACCACTTGTTGGATCCCGGATTAACAGTCAATTGATAACAATAAACAGATCTCAGATCTGTGAATATCCGATTACCACTATTAAAAATCTAGCTCATAATTTACCTTGATTTAATGTTATGTATGTGTATATATTATCAATAGATTAGATGAATAATGTTAAGGTGAAGCTTGAGAGAGAGCAATTACTCAAAATTCAATTTGAAAACTTTTCTCCAAAAACTTGCATTAAAGTGAACAGTATTTCACTATATATAGAAGGCGACCTGGTTCGCTAACATCCCCTAGCGAACCAGGTCCCCATTCGTTACATAATTTAACATAGCGAACCACCCCCTGATTCGTTAACATCCCCTAATGAATCAGGAGGGTATACATTATAATGTCTTAGTTCGCTAACATCCCTAGCGAACTAGACTTAACCTTAACGAACTAGTCTTAGTTCGCTAACATCCCTAGCGAACTAGACTTAACCTTAACGAACTAGTCAATAATAAACATTAAATATTACATTAATTAATAAATAAAACATTAACGATAAATACAAAGACTCTAGACGCAAAACCATGCACTAACAATTAAAATTAAATGTCCTAAACATGGGATAAGCCCTGTTTTTCTAACGACATGAAAATATTAGGGTTAAGCCCGAAATTCCTAACACATTGTGCGCAATGCACTTGTTTACACATGAAAACAGAAAATTAAGGTTCCTAAAGTTCCCCGAAAGGTTCTCCTCCTCCGAATGGCTCTGGTGGTGGAAAGTACGTGAAACTGAGAACTTAAAATTGGAGTTGTTCATTAATTTATCGAAGTTCCATTTTCATGTTTTCCACTGATTCGGTGAGTTGAACTAGACGCATCTCGGCAAGGAGATTCATTTCGGTGAGTTCCTTGACGAGTTCTTGAAGTTTCAAGAGAAGCTCGATTTTGGAAACATGGCGGGCATCGTTTCTCGGTTGTCGAGGAACAGGAATTGCTTCGCTCATTTCAGTAGGCATGTTGAATTTTCAGAGATGAGTGAATTGGTTTTGGTAGGTGCAAGGAATGCGTTGGCAAGAGATGCCTTTTATAGCCAACTAGTTACCTAAGCACGGCCCCATGCTTTTGGAAGCACGGCCCGTGTTTTTACTCTGACAATTCTGTCACAAACCAGTCTGACTGAGATTTTTGCAGCGAAGATTCCGGTCCGCAAATTTTGGCACGGCACCGTGCTTTCTTAAGCACGCCCCCGTGTTTTGGGGTTTTTTTTTGGTAGAACAAATATTTACAAGGCCTAGTTTGTGGATGTCTTGGCCAGACCTTATTTCCTTATATTTCTATTTAGGGAGTTGGAGGATTATTACCTTAGAGACTTCTTCAAATGGTCCGTTGAGATATGGTTTTAATCGATGTCCATTAACTTTAAACTTGTGGCCGTTAGAATTTGAAATCTCGATTGTCCCATAGTCAAAAAATGATTCAGCTGTGTAAGGACCTGTCCAGCGAGATTTCAGTTTTCCTGGGAAAAGACATAAACGTGTGTTGTATAACAGTTTACGGTCGCCAACTTGGAATTTCTTGTTTCCTTTTAAATGGGCGTTGTGTAAACGTTTAGTTTCTTCTTTGTAAGACCAGGAATTTTCATATGCCAATGTTCTTAGTTCTTCGAGTTCGTGAAGTTGATCTTTCTGGTTTATACCTTCGGACATTAGATCAAAGTTCACTGCTCTGAGAGCCCAGTAGGCTTTGTGTTATAATTCCACAAATAGATGACATGCTTTCCCATAAACAAGTTTGAAGGGTGTTGTTCCTATGGGGGTTTTGTAGGCTGTCCTAAAGGCCCACAATCCTTTTAATTCCTCGATTCAAGACTTCTACTTGCCCACTGGTCTGAGGGTGATATGGTGTTGCCAGTCGGTGGTGAACTCCATATCGTGCTAAGACTTTATCCATTAGAGCGTTACAAAAGTGAGTACCTCTGTCGCTAATTAGGGCTTTTGGAGTACCGAATCATGAAAATAATTTTTTTCAGAAATCGTACAACTACTCGAGCATCGTTAGTGGGAAGAGCTTGTGCTTCTACCCATTTATATACGTAGTCGACTGCTACGAGGATGTACTTGTTCCCAAAGGAGTTAGGAAATGTACCCATGAAATCTATTCCCCATACATCAAAGACTTCACAAATTTGAATGCCTTTCTGAGCCATCTCATTTTTGGCTGAGATGTTTCCAGCTCTTTGACAAGCATCGCATGCTTGGATCAAAGTATGTGTGTCTTTGTATATGGTGGGCTAGAAAAATCCTGCATCAAACACTTTTCTGGCCATAGTGGCGTTACCATGGTGTCAACCAGTAGGTCCTTCATGGCAGTGTTTGAGAATATATGAATCTTCCTTTCCTGATACACACCTATGAACAACCTGATCAGCACCTATCCTAAACAAGTACGGATCTTCCCAGAAGTAGAACTTAAGGTCGGAAAAGAATTTCTTTCGTTGTTGATGAGTAAGCCCTTTTCTTAGAATTCTACAAGCTAGATAGTTTGCGAAGTCGGTAAACCAAGGACTTTCGTCTTTCTCCTATATGACTTTCTGGATATGCATGAGAACTTCATGTGGAAAATTGTCATTGATAATTTCCTTGTGATGCTCTTCTGAAGCTGGGCATTCTAAGCGTGAGAGGTGGTATGCGACTACATTCTCTGCTCCTTTCTTGTCTTTAACTTCAATGTAAAATTCTTGGAGTAGTAGGATCCATCAGATAAGTCTAGGTTTGGCATCTTGCTTGTTGAAGAGGTAACGTATTGCGGCATGGTCGGTGTAAACTATGGTTTTGGAAAGAACTAGGTAAGATCTAAAGTTTTCAAAGGCAAAAACTACTGCTAGTAACTCTTTTTCTGTTGTGGTGTAATTTTCTTGTGCATCGTTAAGAGTTTTACTGGCATAGTAAATTGAGTGAAAGTGTTTTTCTTTATGTTGTCCGAGTACGGCTCCAACTGCAAAGTTACTTGCATCGCACATGATCTCGAATGGAAGGGTCCAATCGAGTGTAGTCATGATTGGTGTGTTGACAAGTTTGTCTTTCAATATGTTGAATGATTCAACACATTCTTCAGCGAAGACGAAGGGTGCGTCTTTCTCCAGAAGTTTGGTCATAGGCCTAGAAATTTTGGAGAAGTCTTTTATGAAACGTCAGTAAAATCCTGCGTGACCTAGAAAACTTCTAATAGCTTTTACTGTAGTTGGGTGCGGAAGTTTAGAGATAGTTTCTATTTTTGCTTTATCGACCTCTAATCCCTTTTGAGAAATCTTGTGCCCGAGAACGATGCCTTCTTTAACCATAAAGTGACATTTCTCCCAGTTGAGCACTAGATTTACTTCCTCACACATGGCTAAAATTTTGTCTAGGTTTTTTAAACAGTGATCGAAAGAGTCTCCAAAGACTGAAAAGTCGTCCATAAATACTTCCATAGAGTGTTCGATAATTTCGTGAAAGATGGCCACCATGCATCGCTGGAAGGTGGCTGGAGCGTTACATAGTCCAAATGGCATTCTTCGGTATACGAAGGTTCCGTACGGACATGTAAAAGTGGTTTTCTCCTGATCTTCAGGAGCAATGGGAATTTGGAAATATCCGGAAAATCCGTCAAGAAAACAGTAGAACATTTTTCCAGATAATCATTCAAGCATTTGATCGATGAAAGGAAGTGGAAAATGATCTTTTCTTGTGGCGTCGTTAAGTTTCCAGTAGTCAATGCAAACTCGCCAGCCTGTGATGGTTCTCATTGGTATTAGCTCATCCTTTTCGTTCATTACGACCGTCATTCCTCCCTTCTTGGGTACTACTTGAACGGGACTAACCCAAGGTGAATCTGAGATTGGGTAGATTAATCCGGCATCAAGTAGCTTGATTAGTAATTTTCTTCACCACATCTTGTATGTTGGGATTGAGACGTCTTTGATGTTGGACCACGGGTTTGTATTCTTCTTCCATGAGAATTTTGTGAGTAAAAAACGAAGGACTGATGCCCTTGATATCCATGATCTTCCATGCGATGGCCTTCTTATGGTTTTTAAGAACCTAAAGAAGTTCGTCTTTCTCTTCTTTAGAAAGGTGAGATGAAATAATTACTGGAAGTTGAGAGTCTTTTTCTAGAAAGGCGTATTCGAGATGGCTTGGAAGTAATTTTAACTCTAAGGCTGGTGGTTCTTCGATTGATGGTTTTGATTTTTCATCACATTCGGTGATTTCACATACTACTTCTGATGCTTCATGACAGTCATCATTGAGATTTTCGTTTTCTAAAATGGGTATAGCGATGCTTTTGTCTAAGACTTGAGTTTCTAATGGGTTAGTGATGGAGGAATCTCGCATATAGAAACTCACAATATAATCTATGAAGTCGACGCAATATAACGTGTCGTCGTGATGTTTCGGATATTGCATAGATTTTCCTATGTCAAAAGTGATTGCCTCATCATTGACCCTGAGAGTGAGTTTGCCGGTGCAAACGTCAATAACATCCTTTGCAGTGGCTAAGAAGGTTCTTCTTAAAATCAGAGGTACACTTTTGTCTTCCTCCATGTCTAGAATTACAAAATCTACTAGGAAAAAAAAATTGTCCATCTTGACAAGCATCTTTTCAACAATGCCCTGAGGATATTTAACAGATCGGTCAGCTAACTGAATGCTCATGTGGATGGTCTTTGGTTCTCCTATCCCTATTTTTGCAAAAACCGCATAAGGCATTAAATTAATACTAGCTACTAAGTCAGCCAGGGCATTGCTAACAGACAAATTTCCTATAAGACAAGAGATAGTAAAGCCCCCTGGATCGGTAATTTTTATTGGCACCTTGCTTTGAAGGACTGCTGAACATTCTTCACTCATAGTGACATGCGAGAGCTCCTCCAGCTTCCTTTTATTTGTCAGCACTTCCTTGAGAAACTTGGCATATTTTGGCATTTGAGCGATGGCTTCAATAAAAGGGATGTTGATATGGAGTTGTTTGAAGAGTTCTAAAAACTTCCCATACTGAGCTTCCAATCGTTCATGCTTCAGCCGTCCAGGGTATGGAATAGGTAGAATCTAAGTTCGGACTGGCTCCTTGGGTTGTATGATGCCCGTTGGGATCAGTCTTTCCTGTGTTTCATCAGGGGATTCCTTTTCCGTAACTGGTTTTGGTGAGGCAACAGTGGTCGTACAGCTTCTGAGTGTAACAGCGTTGGCTGTCGCATTCGAGTTGGTGATCGTGTTGCTTAGAAGAGTGTCGGGTGGTCTTTTGGATAATTGTCGGGCAATTTGTCCGATTTGAGTTTCTAGATTCTGTAATTATGCTTGTTGACTTTTTAGGTCGGCTTCATGTTTTAATAATACTCCGCTGATATCAACGGCTCTTGAATCGGCCTTCTGTTCTGCTTCCTTTGTTTTGGTCATGATTTGTATCAACATTTCTTCGATCTTTGAGTAGCTTAGGTTTTGATGGCTACTGGAACTTTGATCTTGAAATTGGGGTTTGGTTGGAAGGGTTGATTCATTGGTCTTTTCTCAAATCCGGGTAGGGGTTGAGTATTACCTCCGTCTTTCCAGCTGAAATTCGGATGGTTTCTCCATCCTGGATTGTAGTTATTTCTGAAAGCGTTGTTCTATAGAGCTGAAATCGACTTCTTCTATGGCCATGATGACTTGTTTACAGTCACTAGTCTTATGAATTCCTCCACAAGTGTCACAGGCAAGTCTGGTTTTTGATAGCTCGGTTTGAAGTTGTTCGAATTTTTTAAAAAGGGCTTCAAGCTGTGCTGTGACAAGAGTGTTGGAATCAACGTGGTGTATTCCTTTATGGGTAGGTGTAGATCTTGGTGGGTTGTAAGCGATACTCTTCTTTGCAGCTTTCTCCAGGACATCAAATGCTTCATTAGGTGATTTGGATCCCTGGTCTACACCGGCGATTTGGTCGATGGCCTGTTTGTTTTGACTGAATTGGGCGTCAAAGAAAGTTTGTACTTGTAATCATACACTCAGTCCATGATGTGGGCATCTTCTCAGAAGACTTTGTATCTCTCCCATGTTGCGTGTAACGATTCATCATCATTGGTCCAAAATCCGAAAATGTTGGCTCGGTATTTGGAAGTTTTATCAGGCGGAAATATTTGAGGAGAAACTGTTCAACCATCTGGTCCCAAGTGGTGATGGAACCAGAGGAAAGAGATTTTATCCATTCCAGGGCTTGACCCCTTAGAGAGAAAGGAAAGAGTATGAGATTCTATCCATTCCAGGGCTTGAACCCTTAAAGGTTCCGCAGATTCGTAGGAATCGAGATATATGAGAAAGAGGGTCTTCGTCGAGGAGACCATGAAATTGAACTGAATTTTCCACCATATGAATGGTGCTTGATTTTATTTCGAAATTTTTGATGATTTCGGGTGGAGCCACTCCATTGCCGTAGCCTTCGAGAGTTGGCTTGGCATGCTGGCTCATGTTCGGCTCATTGTTCTGGGCCGCCATCATTTCTTCGGTTTAATTTTCTCCTGATGTGGTGGCGTCTACTGACTCGTCTTTGATTTTTTCGGTGGTTTCTGTAGTCCGTTTACGTGCTCGTCGACGAAAGAGTCGTCCGGTTTCAGAAATTGGAGAAACAAGCTCATGCTCAAAAGTATAGGACATAGATGGGACTAAATCAAAGTTAAAACTAAAGTAAAAGTTAGTTAAAGTTAAACTAAAGGTTAGTTGAAGTTAAACTATGAGTTAGGCTAAGCTATTTAAATACTAAACTAAAGTCTAATTTATTTAAGCTAAAGTAAAGGCTAGGTAAATAAAGGTTAAAATTAGGCTAGCGTAAAAGTATGTAGTTTAATAGTTAGTAAAACTAAAATAAATAGAAGTTAAAAATTTTTACAGTTATAGACAATGATTAAATTAAAACTTAGATCGTTCTTAGAAACCTACCGTGTCCCCGGCAACGGCGCCAAAAACTTGATGTTTGTTGTGCGTGTGGTGAAATATAATGGATTGGATGATTTAAATTTTGCACAAGATCGTGTTTTAAATTTATAAAAATGATTTCTACAAAGACTAGACACACAAAATAGGCAAGTGTACCTATCGTATATGTAGAATAGTATTGGTAAGAACCAAGTATCGATCCGTGGACACAAATGTTTCTAATAATGAATCGTTGTTTTACTTTAATCGGAGGTTTTAATCATTTTGGGGTTAATTATTGAACTTTTTATAAAATATAAATACTTATATATAATATAGAGGTGACCAAGACGAGAAATTCTAAACAAGTAGTTCAATTATATGAAGGTTACCATCTAAGATCAAGAATCCACTCCATTTTATCCTTGATAATTAATATGTAAACATGTGGTAAACTTTCCGTAATAATATATGATAGATAGCTCCTCATTTCTAAGAGAGCATCTATGACATAAAAGAGAGTAGCATGCGCATTTTAAAGTCGACCCTTTCCTAATGTCATGCTACTTCAAGAATGTCAATTTAAGTTGGCAAGTAGTTTCGTAAAGTAGAAAGATTAGGACTGACTTCGATTTCTCAAATACCAACTTTAACAACTTCGGGTGGTAATAGTTTATCACATAACCTCCCCTAGGTTGATTTAAGTAGGTTATAATTACACATTCCGTTAACATATAATTTCTTTAACTAGCATGTTATCCTAAGCAATTGCGTTAGCGATTCCATTTTCAGATTACCAAAACTTAGAGAAATAGATCATAACTTATATCTCATCATTTCTAAATACAATATAAGGATCCATGTTTCGATAAATTATCAAAGTATTTCTATCTTACAAAAACATGGTAAGATCATGAATGATTGCCAATAGAATTGACAATCACCAACTTTGAATTGTTGAATTAAGATGGTGAAACATTTTCATCAAAAGATAATTACAAGATAACCATGTACTTTACTAGACTAAACCACATATTTTATATAATTATCAAGTAAAACAAAGCTTCTTCATAGATTTTAGGCGGTAAATGGAGTGTAGCTCATAATGAACATAGTTATTAACATTAGAATGGATGATAATAACAAACACATGATTAAACTAGAAAAATATAACCAAATGTGGATGAATCTTCCTTCTTAAAGATGATGATGATGGTTGATGATGATGACTTCCAAGCCTTCAAACTCTTCACTAAATCTTCAATATGAGTGTTAGTGGGTGTTTTTATAAGTGAAAACCGGATAGAATTCTCTTCAAGGCACACCAAATGAGTGCAACATGAGCCACTATTTATAGGCAATCTGGAGTGAGAAGCACGGCCCTGTGCCTTGGTGGGCACACCCCCGTGCTTTATTATGACATGTGCCAAATTCGTTTTGTCTTTTTTTGTGTATGGCCACGGCCCCGTGGGCAAGTGGCACGGCCCCGTGCTTTTGTTCCCAGTTTTTGTCTTTTCTTTTAGATTTTTGTCTTTTCTGGTGTTTAGAAGCATGGGGGCGTGTTTCTTGAAGAATGGGGGCGTGTTTCTTGTCTTTCTTGTGTTTTCTTATGTTTTTCTACTTCTTCTCGCTTGTTTCGTCGTTTGTGGCTTGGTTTCACCTGAAATTATATTTTATTACGATAAGTAGCCTTCTGTGATATGTTATTTGATAGAAATTGCAGTTTTTAAAGATTATTTGATGCTAAAAAATGTATAATTTTATGTACATCATACCTATGCTGGATGAAGAGTTATTGAAGAGCTTGCTAGACCTTCCATTGGAGATGTAAGAAGATGATAGTCCGGGCATTGAGTTTCTAAAGTTCATTAAAGACTTAGCCCAAAGAAGACTTTCAAGATAATACAATGGAGCAAAAAAGAATACATTAAAGACTTAAACCTTGAAAAGAACTGATGACCAAATACCAAACAACTGATTATCCAAACATCAGTTGTTCTCCATTTTGAAGTTTTGACAAATTATTGTTCCTAATATCTGATCTTGCAAACTGCTGATAAGAAACAATTGGAGACAATGCAACTGATTTATCAAGTGAAGATCCAAACAACTGAAGTCTAACAACTGATGGATCAAAAATTAGTTGTTTAGCAAATATCAGTAGTTAGCATAGGATTCTCCTTTGTCAGTTGTTTGTAATCCAATCATCAGTAATTTGTAACCATTCTTGTTAGATGCCGTTTTCACCTTTTAGCTCATCATTAGTTTATCACTTGTATATAATGAAGAAGTGAGTCACTTTTTTATTAACACTTTTTCACGCCATAATACTCACCTAATTAGGGTACTTTTGTACTAGAAAATATTTGTGAATGATGAACTAATGTTGAGGGGGAGCAATAGATTGTAATCATTCTATTTTAGTTAATATAAAACTGTTCTTCCATATGAAACCTGTTATTTAGCTTCATTGAAATTCGCTACTTAATTTGTTTAAGTTCATATACTAATTGAATTTGAAATTAAAATATGATTTCAATTAAAGTGATGCTAATCGGTATAAATGATTAGATCAATTGTTATTGTTTCATTGATTGTGAATTGTGTAAATTAGCTTAGATTGAGATCTAGAATTCTAACAGAACTAAAGACTCAATAACTGATCAACAAATTGTTGAAGTTCCAAATAACAAACGTCTAATAACTGATGGAACAAACATCAGTTGTTTTAGCAAAGAAAAGTAGTTAGCATAGGATTCCTCTATAGATAGTTGTTTGTAATTAGTTTCATCAGTAGTTTGTAACCATTTTATTAGATGTCTCTTTCACTTTTAGCTCATCAATTGTTTAACACATGTAAATAATGAAAAGGTGAGTATCTTCTTCATTAACACTTTTCACACATCATAACATTCACCTGATAAGTATACCTTGTACCGGAATATTTGTGAGTGAATGATGAGCTAAGGTTGAGGGGGAGCAATAGATTGTAATCTTTCGATTATAATTAATTCAAAGTTGTTTTTCCATATGAAACATGTTAATTAGCTTAATGATTTTCGCTGCTTAATTGTTTTTGTTAAATACTAATTGAATTATAGTTCAAATATGAATTCAATTAAATTAATACTAATTTATACAAAGAATTAGATCAGTTGGTTACTGTTTTATTGGTTGTTATTTGTGTTCATTAGCTTAGATTGAGATAGCTAGAATCCTAACACGTTTCTTTTTTAAGAAGAAACACAAATAAGACGTTTCTTCATGAAGAAGAAACGTACCACATAAGGACTTACCATTAAAATTTTGATCTCTAACTTACCTAGATAATTATCTTCGTCTCTAGATTTATCATTAAATTTTAAGGTCAATTAATAGTGATTATTTATATACAAAGACTTATTATTATTTTTTTAACTAATAAATACTACCTAAAGGGATTAAATTTCTGATATTCTATTATACACCATCACCACCTTACCACCCCCTACCAAAAGTGGAATGGCATATAAAGATCTACTGTAAATCATCGCTATACATATCTAGTGTCTAAAAAATAAAAAAATTATAAAATAAATGTTTGTGAATGATATAGACGGCCAACCCGATATATTAGGTTAAATAAATTTTGTAGATAAATTTATTAAAAAATAATATTTAGTTAAATTATTGAAATATGAATGTAGAAAATAATGTGATGGCTCTAAACAACATAGATGAGGTGGTTTGTATGTGTGCGTGTGTGTTGGGTTGGAGGGGAGGGGGTGTTTAAATTTTTTATGTTTTTTTAATAAATGTTTTTATACATTAATAAAGTAATTACTATATAACAATTAGGAGTTTCGGTGTCGCAAAGGCACCGATTGGGCCATGTGACGGTCAACCATTGGCCACATTAATTTTTTTATGTTTTAGTGTTGGTATCGTATCGAATATCACCGAAACCGACCATTGTGTTTTAGTTTCACTGCCGTATCAAACATATCCCAAACCGACTGAATTTGTGTCAACTCACCGCCACAACGTGCGGAACCGAAAAGTCTGGCTTTTACCGATTAAATAAATGTCGTTTTATTATATATACAAGTGATAACTTTGTTGTCGCTAAGCCTTGATTGAGCCACTTGGTAGCACCATACTTATCGGTTGCATTTTGAATTTTTTTTTCAATTTCTTTTTTATTTTTTATCGTTTTAGTTCTAGTATCGTAACGAAATAATGGAAGTCGACCAGACGTCAATTTTGTGGTTTTTTGTTTGATTAGCTTCTGGTAACGTAACAAACGTGATGGAAACCGATTGATTCTGCCTAAACTCATCACCTCAACGTTTGGGATCGACAACGCTCGTGCTTTACCAATGTCCGAAATCACCGACGAACACCACCCCATTCGTGTAGCTCAAATTTTATATTATCCGTTTTTTTTTTTGCTCTGGTAACATAACGAAAACTAGCTGAATGTCAATTTTGTTTTATTTAGTTCCAGTGTCCTGATGAACGTGACGGAGACCAATTGAATTCATGTAGACTTGCTGCATTTTGTTTTAAATCTAGTACCATAACACACGTAACGAAAACCAACTGAATGCCAATGTTTTTTTATTGCGTACATCATCGTCTCAACGCTCGGGTCTTCCCAACTTCCGAGTTTTACCGACCAACACCACTCATTAGTCCACCTCAATTTTTATATTTTTTTTGTTTTATTTTTTTGGTTTTTAGTTACGATATCATAACACACGACACCGAAACCTATCGAATTCACTTTGACTTATCGCCTCAACGTCGTGGACCAACAATATTTTAGTTTTACCAACCTTGCGCCGGTTAAAACCCTAATCATAAATGTCAATTCAAGCACGTATCAAAACTAATTGTGAGACCAAAATATACTCCGTATTATTTTTTTTACGTTTATCTCTGTTTGTGCTGAAGTTTATATTGGAATAATAAACAACACTATGTAAAGTTAAAAGAAAAAACAGAGATAAGAATTAATTATTTAATTAAGATAAATCTTGTTAATTAACTCAGAAATTAAATATTGTAATAAGAAAATAAAATTAAGTTGAATGTGTATTTGGAGGTGTGTGATTGGTATTGTATTGGTGAGCTTGTGATCATGGTCCATGAGTCATAGTGAACGTGGTCGGGGACTCGTGGTTCGCTCAGGACACCGCGTCGCAGTGTTCCGTGAGTGTGGACACACCTTCCTCTCACAATAGTAATATTACATGTGGTTAATTGACATCCAGATATTTGGTTGAAAAGTAAACTTTGATTATTAGTGTGTAAACATTATGCAATGAGCCAGAGAGAAACTAGCTTGGGGTCCTGAACTTCATTCCAGATGGTTGGTAATTAATCTATTGGCTAGTTTCTCACTTCACAATAATGCATACAAGAGTAGAGATATACACAAGATTAATATTCATGGTGTAGGAAAATACATAACAAATAAAACAAATTATTTAACTAATGTCTTTATGAAAAATACTTATTGTATATTACATAACAAATGTAGAATATGGTTACATCTTCTGTTCCTTCAAATCCATGAGTCTATGATATCATATATCGAGCTCTATCCCTCGACGCTGTTCCATTTGTTCGTCCAGTCGTGGATATAAGCCGAAGCTTTTTTGTCGATACTAGGATCAGCCCATCTTCCAGCCCTATCTTGATCACTAGGGTATACTTTATATGCCTTCATCAGCTCGTCCCAAGACTCGTAATTGCGTCTTCGAGTACTCTTCTTAAACCTAAAGATGGCGAAGAAAGAAAAGAAGGATTTCTTCTCACACTTGTTCCCGGTCATGTGTTCTTAATACCTGAAGTTTTGTGGTTTGATGGAGCCAGGTTCTACTTGGTATTTATATGAGGAACTATAGGTGTATTGAGATGTGATCTTGGCCGTTGAATCAATCGTAGGGTTGAAGTAAATTGAGGTTGTAGTTTTTTCCTAGAACTATACAAAAGATACAGCTATAGTCAATTAATCTTTAGTGGAGTAAACACATGATATCTGTAAATCGCACGTTTAATATTATGTTTTGTATTCAGGTACTCTATTAAAACTAGTGTTTTTAATTAGATCTCGTTTGCAAAACGAATCAAGCTTGAACTATGACAAGTTGAATCATTGGCTCGCTCATTTAAATTTAAACTATAATTTTGATGCAGAAAACACTGTTTCTGAGAACGTAAATAACAAATTAAATTATTTTTATTCTCTTTTTATATTTTAAAATACAAGAAATTGTTTAACATCTAATGCTCATTAATGTCTTCTAACATCTAACTATACTATTAAAGCAATAGGTTTTAAGTCAATTTCCCCTCTTTCTATTGGTTGTTGATTAAACCTTCCATGTATATCAATCACTTCTCTAATTTCTATCTTAATAAAATAAATCAAAAACATATTTAAATAAGATACAATAAATTCTCTTTAATTATTCTCTTTCATATTTAATTTAATTTTAATCTTGAATCTTTTATAATTATCTTTCAAGTTAATAATTAAAATTCATAATTTTGTCTCCGGCTAATTAAATTTATTTTGGGGAATTTCTAGGCAATTAATGATATTTACGAAATTATCACTACTAAATTATATGATATTAAAAATTATTTCATCACAGGTCAAATACTCATTTATTTGGGCGAGGTACTTACTATTTAACATTTCTTTTCAAATAATTATAAATATCATTAAGCAAACCTTTATGAAGAAAATAATAAGAACCATCTACAAATGTGAATTTCGTCATATATACCGTTCTGAAAATTTAAATTTAAAACCTTTTAATAACCTAACAAAAGGAAATATTTAATTATGAAATTTCTATATTCTAATTAATTACTAATTATTATTTCATTAACTATTTGACTAAGCATCCATAAGGCTTACTATAAATACTAATGTTGACCGAGAATAATTATTCATAATTTAGCAATTAATGATTTAAATATATGAGGTTGATTTTAAATTACGGAATTATTTAATTAGGAATTATTTAATTACGGAATTTGTATATTTTAATTAAAGGTGGTATATCATTTGATTAAGGATTTGATTAAGCATCTATACATGTTTACTATAAATACCGATGTTGACCCATTGAATGATTCTAAATTCAGCAAATATTGATTTAAATATATGGTGTTAATTTTACTTTTCAATTATATTAAAACCAAATTAGTAACTTATTTTTCCACACCTTATATGAATTACTTAATTATTTAAATGCTGATTAATTATATTATGTTGAGTATTTTATTAATAATTCATGTGAATAAATTAAAACACTAGACAATCAATGATTATTAATATTTCATGTGAATAAAAAATTCTAAAATATATTAAAATACTAGACAATCAATGATTATTAATACTTATTGAATATTTTTGGAATCTGGTCAAACATCATAACTAACCTATTAATGTAATTATGATATTAATTATTCTAATTTAATTATTCTAATTATTATAAGAATTCAAAAACTTAATAAATCATCTCATTTACATTATATAAATCTCAAGATTGAAATCCCTAACCATTTTAATTTCTCTCTCTCCATCTCTCTCTCTCTCTCTCTCTCTCTCTCTCTCTCTCTCTCGGCTTATTCCTCAACCGTCTCCTATATTTCGGTAATGGCCGATTTTGTTATACGTTTTTCCGGTAAGGTTCTATTGTTTCCGGTAAGGTTTTCCGGTAATGTTTTATATTTATTTTAATTGTTGTATGATTTTTTTATAATCTCTTTAGGTTGTTAATCAAAATCCAAGATTGAATTGATATGTCGAAGTTATTACGGTTTTCCGGTAACGTTTTCCGGTAAGGTTTAATATTTAATTTAATTTTTATATTACTTTGTTATAATATCTTTAGATTCTATATCAAAATCCAAGATTAAACTGATAATTTTCTGTTTTTGTTTCTATTTTTATTAATAATTATATGATTTTTTCTTATAATCTTTTTAGGTTATATATCAAAATCGAAGATTCGGTGGAGATCTTCACTATTTAGTTTTTCTGGTAACACGATTCAAATTTTCCGGTTGTAAGTTATAACATAAATTTTACATTTTTCACATGATTCAAATTTTTCATAATTTGTAATATATTTATTATGTGATATTAATATTAATATTTAATTTTATCATTTCAGGTTATTGTCCCCAACTTGGTATAGCTAATTTCATGGATTGAGAATTATTTGATAAGATGTCTTTTATTTTTGTTTAATATTGATTTATATTTATGTTAGTATTCATTTATTTATTTATTTTTCACAATTTATGTAATTCAATTGATTTTTGTATAATCCCGAAATGAAATTTAGTTGATTGTTCTATAATACATTAAATTCTCTATAGTAAGATAATCAATCTTATATTGTTGTTTGTCAAAGTCCAATTATATTTAATAGGTTTAAATAACATTTACATATTTGATTATATTGAATATGTTTCAATAACAACAATTTGAATAAATTAAAGATTTGACTCAATTTGACCATTTATATTGAATAGGTTTAAATAAAATTTACATATTTAAACATAATTCTCATTCCTAATTTGACTAATTTTTTCAAACCTTTTTATTTTTTTGAATACCATCCATAAATATAAACTCATTTCATAATTATTCAATATTCATGCATTAAATTAAAAAATTATTAGTTTCTTCTAAATATTTCAAGTTATTGTGAATTTAATTTCAATTTCAACTAAATTTCTTAAGTGAATAATAAAAATTATTTATTTGAACCATTTGGAAATTCGAATTCTTGACCACTTATATTCGGTGCTCACGTTCATTATATAATTTTTAATATATTTTGTCAATTTAATATGTCTTTATTGTAATTTTTAATTACCGTGTTTTAATTAAGGTAACCAATAAATTATTATTGTTAATTAATTAATGTATTTACGTTTTTATAAAGATTCTTATAATACATGTTTTAGTTAGGTTAGGTGATATAATGTTTTAAACACGATTAATTACAATATAATTAAAATTGATATGTTTAAATCTACATCATATTTCAAGATAGAGCATAAAATTAGTAATGTACAAGAATAAGTTAGTAATTGATATTTATTACCATTAATATAATTGATCATATCAATTAAATGAATTTTGGTAACTGGTATGAATTGTCAATTCTCATACATCTGAAATTAGACTCAATTAACAATAACAAAAATAATTAAGCCTAGAATATAACTTTGTTTAGCTTTATAAAAAATAATGTATGCTAATTAAGCCTATATATTAAAATAATTTTTACTAGAGACGGGATATGAAATTGAATATTGTAATTGAGTCAACTAATTAAAAATAAATGGATAAACTAACTTCAAAGGATGTTTATTATACGGGATATGATACAATTATATAAGCCTATGTATACACTATCTTTATTAAAATTATGTTTACTAAAGAAAGGATAATATAATATTCATGTATAATATAAGATAATAATAGACAAACAGAAATATAAGATTTTTAGTTTAAGATATACAATATATTTTATTATGCTGTACCATATTTTGAATCTCCGAATATTTGATTTAATAGACAGTTCTGATAATTACGTCTATACATTAAAATAATGTTCAATGTCAATTAAACTAAAATACTACGTAATAATAAATGCAGAATAATATAAATTAATTGATAGAAATTATTAATCATTTAATAGAATTGATTGTAAAGTATTTTAATTTATTTTAGAATTATTTTATTATTCTAAAGATTCATTATTATTAATGACTTTTACATGTTTTAGTTAGCTAGGGGGTTCAATTTTTTTATCTGACCAATTTATAATTATGTTTAAATGTCAAGATGCATGCTTAAAATAAACCACACATATTTTCGATAACCATTTTATAATCATAGCTCATTGTCTCTTGAAACTAATAAAATTCAAATACGAGCCAGTCATGAACAAAATTTAACGAAAAACTAACTCAAAAGAAAGTGTATGGAATTTATATAATTTACCGAAACAAATATGACCTTTTAAAGTTAATAGTTAGACATTTTAATTAAAAAAATTATTTTTTTTCCTTGATGGTAAGTTACTAAATATATTTTTTTTTCCAGTTTGACATCTGTTAGAAATAATTCGAATTTATAGCAGCCAAGTCCAAGAGATTCACAATACAAAGTTTATCATTCATTTCAAAGTTTATACTGTTTGGATAAATGAGACGAATGTTGTGACTTATTAGTTTACTTGTAATCGTCTTGGTATTCACACATATAATCTTAGATATTCAATATAATTGATTATTTATTCTAAATAATTATCATCTTTAATTTTAATGATACATTCCAATCATTTATACATTTATTTATTTCTGTTTTTAAGATTCGAGTTTGACAACTCTTTTGTAGTTTATAATAGTCTCCAATCTCAACAAACTTTCCATATTTTATATTTGAACAATTTTTAATTACGCATAAATGTCAAGATTATTGTATACAATTGAAAAAAGAATTATATAATGAAATTAATTTTAAATAAAGTAATGATGTTAAATAGCTTGATACATAATTTACTGCAGATTACAATCACTTCAATAAAATTTTAATTTGGGAATGACTTCTATGTAATAAAATTAAAATTAACTGGTTTAATTTTAATTATCTCTATATTATTTTAGTTATACTTAAGTAGTGAAATTAGTAGAATAAAAATTTATTGGTTTAATTTATCTTAATACATTTAACTAAAATGTCTTTGAATCGAAATAAAACAAAAGTTTAATTACAAAATAATGTATAATAAAATATACCTTTATTTATTTATTAATGTTGAAATGAAACTCATAATACCTTAAGACTTTAGTTGTATATTTACTCTGGTGGCTATGATTTATTTTGTTTTTTATATTGTGAAGCAAAATGATTTCTTTTTAATAAAATGTCGAATAAGTTGATGGTGGGCTAATATGATGATAACATGTTCATGTCTTCGTTTGGTTTTTTAATTTAGGTGTATAGTAAGTTTGTGTAAGTATTAATTTTTTATGTATACAATCTAAATGTTTAATATTTTGGTTACAAAGTTATGCTAAAATATTTGTGTTGGTTTAATATGCTATTTATGAAATTTTATGGTTGTCTATATGTATATGGTTGTTTTTATGTTTTTAACCCATGTCTAACATGGGCGAATATTATAGAAATCTATTGGTGGGTTAGATACTTTTACATAAATGAATTTCTGATCATCTATGTCGATTCAAGTTAGCCGATAGTCTTCATATCCAGTTGAGTAAGTTGTGTTATTGTTGTTTCTTGTGTAATCTTTCTAATTTTCATGTCTTTAATATCTATATGAACACCAAATATAAATAACCTACAATTGTCACTAAAGTTAATAGTACTTGGTTTCCCGGTATTCTAATTTTTCTGTTTCGTGGATTAAAATTCTTCATTAAGTCGGTAAAATTGAAACATCATGCTATATAAAATTCTGTTTTTATATTTATGTTGTTCATCTTTTTCATATACTAACCATATTATATTCTATTATAGATGTCTTCAAATTAAAGAAAACGTAATTTTTGGTCAATCAACGTCTTTCAATAAGAGGGGTAATTCAAACGGTTAGTCATTTTAATATTCTTTTAGTTACCCTTTAAATGTTTTTTAAGAATGCATTTTTTTGTAAACGTGCAGCTTCAACGTCAAGAGAAATACTTACTAGCATTTTGAACGGTAACATTTAATTTTAAACTTGTTAATACAATATATTGTATTAAAATATAAATTTTATTAACTAAAATATAGTAAATAAAAAATAATATTTTATTAACTAAAATTAAGCACTTGTAACAGAAAATTATAAACGATTTTTATTATATTTATTATTAACTACATTATACCTTTTTGATAAACAATTTTTTAATAACATTGAATGTATGTTCACACATTTCTTTTTTCTATTTTCTATTTTAGAAATGATACGAAACATAATTTTCAGTTATCCATCTCTATTTTATTTTCTTAAAACCAATTAAAATATATGTTTTAATTAAGATGTGTATACGAATCAATTTATGTTAACTAGAGGCGCAAAGATATTTCTCCATTATTTTTTTACTTATATGTGGTTAACTCAACTTATATTGTTTCCATACATTGCAACAAAATTCACAAATTTAGTCGTGGTCCATATAAAAAATCAGTTTTTGGTTTTTAAGTAAGATCATACAAATTATTTTTTTATATTTTAATTTGAACTAAAATTTTTATAAACATATTATGCTAAATAAAATAAAAAAGACCAAAATTATTTCGACTCATAGATTGGTTCTAAAAGTCGATGTGCCAATAATGTTATTAAGGAATATGGATTAGAAGAAGGGTTTGTGTGATGGAACTAGATTGCGAGTAATTAATTTAGGTAGGCGTTTTGTTGTAGTAAAAGTTATTTCAAGTACTAATACTGGTTGTCGCACTTATATAATTCATTGTGGTCTAACACCTTCAGATAAGAAACTTTAGTTTAAATTGAAAATAAGGTAGTTTTTTTCCAGTTGTAGTCTATTTTGCAATGACCATTAACAAAAGTCAAGGTCAATCTCTAGCAAGAGTTGACATATATCTCAAAGACCCGGTATTTACACATAGACAACTTTATGTAGCTTTATCAAGAGTGAAGAGTGGTATTAAAATTCTTATATTAAACAAGGAAGACAAATTTACAAATAAAGAATAAATCTGGTTTATAAGGAAGTCTCTTTAGTTGCTTATTAATTTTACATTTTTAACTTTTTATTATGTTTTCAAAGATTGTAATTTGAATGTTGTTTGGGTTTATCTTTGTATTTTACTATCATTGGTTTTCGTACCAATATTATTTACAACTTAAAGTATGTTGTCGTCCCGAATAACATATAACAACTTATGTTGTCTTTTCAAATAACATGTGTTTGTTCGAAAATTTCAATATTTTCACCCATGTCATACACGGGTTCTAACCCAGTTGGCAGAAATATATAAACAAAATTCGTTTATTATAGAACTTACGCGTGTAATTAAATGACATCTAACATTGGTATATATTTCTTGCATATAATTTAAATATGTGTAGGTAATATTTGAAAATAAAAGAAAAATAATATGACATATTAGTTTTGTGGTTTTTAATATAATAACCTAAACGTTTGTATGTAAAACGCAAAGTATGTGAAAAAGATGGAACAATAATGAAGAAACACTAAGTGACCCGGTGCAGATTATAGATAATCTGGGGGTTAAGTAATGTTTCCCACGAGAATGAGGTCCAACAGAGACGGTTGTTCTTCAGGGGACCTGCAAAACAAACACCGTAAGCTCGTCACTGAGAAGGGGGGGTTCCTCCTTGTGACCACCCTCCGGCGTGAGAATCAGACTAGATTGCTCTGAATATAAGTGTATATTAAGAGATTGCTAGATAACAGGATAGCAGATGATCTTACCATTCCAAGATGTTGGAGTATTTATAGCCGAAGGTAGGTTTCCTAGAAGGTACAGCCGGATGAATAGTATTCCTGTTCTACCAACAGTGGACTATGCGCAGGCCATACTGGTTGGTGGATAGGTTACGGCCAACAGTAACAAAGTCGGCTGCACTATTCCACCAACTGTAGATTATGCACGTCCCACCTACTGTGGATTATACGCAGGCCATGCTGGTTGGTGAATAGGTTACGGCCAACAGTAACACTATTCCACCAACTGTAGGCTGCGCACGCCCCACAGTAAGGGTTGGTGAGTAGGCAGCGGCTAATAGTGACAAACAGTACTAGAGGGTGCTCCTCCTCGTACTGTTGTCGGTGATCTGTCACCCTGTGATTGGCTCATGGGCTGTTCTGGTCAGATCGTCTGTCCTATCCATACCTTGGTAGGTATAGTACAAAAGATCTTTCAGAATCATACGGACTGGCTCATTTAGGCGGGATTGTTCCCGCCTTGCTCATTCCTTCATGTGACTACTGAAGTAGCTAGTGTCTTGTGCGTGTAGCCCTGCTGTCTGCGGGTAGCCTTCCCTGATGGCTTGTATCCGCAACTGCGGGAACAGGCGGGGTACTTCACCATTGGGAGGCTTTCCCTGCGTATACAGCTTGCGTACTGCGCGTAAGGTTCTCTGAGCGTGGTGGGTCCTGCGGGAGCAGGTGGCCTTTGCGCAGACGTCCCTGTTCAAGGTGAGTCTTGCGGGACCAACTGGGCTCTGCTGGGACCTACCTCTTCAAGTCCCCCCAGTCCAATGTTCTTCTCATGAATGTTTAATAAAGTGAGGTGAACTTTTGGACTTTAAGCAAGGGGTTTTGAAAAGGGGTTTTTTAGTTTTAAGGTTCTCCGTGGGGATTCTTCCCGCGGGTTTCCTAATGTCACTTGCAAAAATTCCCGATTTTTTTGCTTGATCTTTGGGTATGATGCGGGTAGGTATGTAACCTTCTCGCAAGTCAGGAGCGTTGAGTCTCACTTGTATATATTTTCCATGGGGTTCTGGTGGTTTTCAACATAGTGATCAATTATGCTAAGACCACCAATTCCATCACGGAGTTTCAAACAATATAATTCTCGACGTTCCCTTTATGCGGGGATGTTATTCCTCTATCCGCAAGCATTGCCCAGAAGATCCTTCTTGGTTTCAATTCTCTGCGGGGCGCTAGGTATGTGAAGGGTTTTGCCTTTACACTACCCGCGCTCGTCTTACGGTTACTTTACTTCCAAGGTACTGGGGTCCATTCCCTGCGGGTGCTAGGTATGTGAAGGGATTTGCCTTAACACTGTACCCGCACCTGTCTTATATTTACTTGGTTGCCAAGGTATTCTTGGCTTCAATTCCCTGCGGATGCTAGGTATGTGAAGGGTTTTGCCTTAACACTGTACCCGCACCCGGCTTATGGTTACTTGTTTGCCAAGTTATTCTTGGCTTCAATTCCCTGCGGGTGCTAAGTATGCGAAGGGTTTTGCCTTAACGCTGTACCCGCACCCGGCTTATGGTTACTTGTTTGCCAAGGTAAGGGGTATTTTCCCGCTTACTTTTTTGAATCTTTTTGAATTTTTTGAAATTCGAAGGGTTGGTGGAAAGATAAGAACAGTCCAAACCTCTGAAACGTCGTGCGACGGTTTCTTCTGACTGTGTCAGGACGTGCAGGAAGTTATGGTGACGTGACAGTACATGGTCATTCCAGACGCTTTTTCAGGCGCGTGGGCGCGATTTTTCGGGCGCGTGGCCGCGAAATTACTGGCACGCGTCCTTTTGACAGCTGTTGCCAGCTTGCTTTTTGCCACGCGTCATAGTTTCATTGCACCCTCGATTTCTCTCTCCTCCGCATTAAATTCACCGCATTAATTGCGATTAGTATATAAAGGGGGAGAGGGTCCTTTGTAATTCACACCTTCACCTCTTCTCTTCTTCTTCTTAGCGATTTCCGGCAAATACTCCCCTCTTCAGGCAAGCATTTTCCCGAAATCGCTTTCTTCTTTCTGCAAGATGTCTTCACATGATCTCGAGTCTACAACTGATGACAGGAGTACTGCTGGCGAGTGCCAGTGTGCTCTGCCCGGCGATCAGTACCGGTATGTTGTTAGGAAGTTCATGCTCGATCCTCTCGAGCCTGAGTTTCCTGAACCCCATCAGACCGTGTACGATGCCCCTAGAGGCAAGATCGGGGTTTATGCAGCATTCTTTGTCTATGGGAATCTTAGGTTCCCATTGACAAAGTTTGTTTACCGTGTCCTTGAGAGGCACGGTGTTCATCTGACCGAGTTGCACCCCATGGCGATCGCTAAGATTCGCCACTTCGAGTGGGTGTGCCGGATTTTGGGCATCGAGCCCCATGTTGACCGCCTGATGACCTTCTACACCTGGAGGTGCATCCAGGGGTGGTATACCCTGACAACCCGTATCAAGGGTTTGAAGATTTGCGCGACAGAGCGCAGTCTTCGCGCATGGAAGCGGGAGTTCTTCTACATTTCTACCCACGCCATCCCCCTTGCCATGAAGTTTAAAAATGGCCAAGCAATTCCGAGCCTTCACGCCACCAACTACCAGGAGGCGGAATGGTTTTCGAAGATATCCTGGGTCCAATCTCCGGTTTACCGGTTTGCGGAGTCCGGGATGGTGATGCTGGGGATGAGCCGGATGTGGAAGGAGGCGTCTCAGGTTCCCATCCTTCTCGAATACGGTTTGAACTCTATTCCTTATGGTATGTCTTGTCCTTCTTGCTGATACGAGTTTGTCTTCTAACTGTTTCTTTTTTTTTTTTTTTTTTTTTAGAGGGGAACGATTTGGAGTCGCTCCTGTACCCGCGGGAAGCTGACGGTCCCGCGCGGATGGGTACTCGTGCTCTAGACGAGGGCGAGTTGCCCATCCTGGAACAAACGGCGGATCGGTTTGTGGAGGTCTATCCGCTGGGCCACGAGATCCTGAGCCACCGGCGGCCAGGTAAGGCGATATTCTATCCTCAATCCCTCAATGCTGTACCCGCTGCTGGGATTCCTGACATCCTGTCTTCTTCTGAGGAATCCGCAGATGGTCCTCCGTTGGTGCGGAAGAAGAAGGCTGCCGGCGGGAAAGGGAAGGAGAAGGTGGCCTCCACAGCCGATCCGGTGCTTCTATCTGACATCGAGTCAGATAGTGAAGAGGTGGCGGGGAACCCCGGTGGTGAGAAGACCACTGCTCCGGAGGCTACGACTGTTACCTCCGGAGAACCAACGACGACGACGGTGACCGGCATCAAGAGACCGGCTCCATCGGGCTCGTCCCCGCCCGTCCGTACGTTCAGGCTCAAGAAAACCCGTAAGTACAACTTCAGCTTTTATCTTCATAGCTTAATATTTCTAACACTTTTCTTCTTTACGCAGGCGTGGATGTTGACGCATTCCAGGGTGGAGCGCAGAAGAATACCTCCCCGCCGATGACGGTAGGCTTGGTCAGCCTACCTGAGGCGTCGACCCAGGCGCCTGCGCCTGCTTCCGCTGGTCCAGTTGCTCATTCCTTTGAGCCGACTGTTCCAGCCGAGATGCCAGCCGAGATGACGTCACCGCCGGCCGTGAGTGCGATTTTTACAGCATCCTTCACGGAGCCGGCGGTTACTGTTGCTGCTGACTCCACGGCGGCGACCGCGGCGGATACCATGCCTCCGCCATCTACTGCGGCGGAAACCGTGCCGCCTCCTCCATCGGCCTCGACGGCCGAACCTTCAGGTACGCGCGGGGCTTCTCGCCAATCTTTGTCACCTTCCCATCTGCCCGACCTTTTGGATGGATTTCCCTTAGGTTCAGGTGATGGGTTCGGTGGCTATCGGCCTGTGATCGACCCTACAGGTGCGTAGGGTTCTTTTGGCCTTTATATTTTTCTTCATCTTTTCCTAACTGCTTTGTTTCTTTTGCAGTGCCGGATTCCAATGAAGTGTATGTTCCGCGATGGAACATCCGCCGAGAAGCAACCCTTCGTACCCCTGTGGAGTACGTGGAATGGGCTCGCCACGCTGCTCCCCATGGTGCGTTGGGGGAAGCCATGGCTAGCTACCAGGAGGGTAGGCTAACCAATGAGCTTCGGGTTCTCCTGGCCCGGATGCAGCCGCGCGTCGAGCTGCTTTGTCGTGAAAACGACAAGTTGAAAGCAGCTCGCGCCAAGGACGTATCTCAAGCGCGGGCTCTTCGGGAGGAGAACCAACAGTTGGCCGCAGCTTCTGCGGAGAAGGAGAAGGCCTTCAAGGCCCTCGAGGTTGAGGTTCAAGCGCGACTCGAGGCCCGCTCCAAGGCTGCCCAAGCTGTTAATGAACAGCTTCGGCTGGCTAAGGAGACTGCGAGGAACGCAACCGAGAGGGCCACCAAGGCTGAAGCAGTTGCTGAGCCTTTACGAGTGGAGAACGAGGAGCTCAAGGCCAAATTAGAGGCTCTCCAACGTGCTCATGATGCCTTGGCGATGGAAGATGCCAAGAAGCTCCAAGAGATCCTGGACCAGAGGGGCGTGCTTGACCATACCGAGCGGAAGCTTAAGGGCGTCGAAGAGGCTGCCGCAAAGGAAGTGCTACTTGCCAATCTTAACAAAAGCGAAGCCGAACGCGCCTGCACCCAAGCTCAAGCCGCCCTTAAAGAAGCTCTGGTTGCCAAGGAATGGCTTCTTCGAGAAGCGTTGTCTCAGGTATGTTTAGCTTTACGTCTTCACGCTTTCCTTTGTACATAGAAAAGGTGTTTGACACTTGTATTTTCTTTGTAGGTTGTGCATCGGGTCTTTTCAGAGACGTCTTATGACGATGCCATGAGCGCAGCCCTCAACGCTTCTCATGAGGATGGGGAAAAGGCCGGCTTCCTGCTTGGTCTAGGGTTCGTTGAGAAAGGCATCCCGCCTTCCAACTTCCCTTTGTTTGATGTGGACACTGAAACTGCTTACGACCAAGCAGTGAATCAGTATGCCGCCTTCCCGCATCCGGTGGTGGAGAAGGTGAACGAAGTCGCTGCTGCTGATGATGGGCTTGCTGTCCTTAGAGCTTTCCTTGAACCGCCACACTCTGCTGATGGTGCGGGTCCAAGTGGAAGTGGTCCTGAAGCATGATCCAGAAGATCCTTTTCCACCACTAGCGTATATATTTGCTTTAGTATTTCTTTTGTATGCGGGTATACACCCAGCAATGTTTGTAATATTCTAGTTTCGATGAAATAAAGAATGTGTTTGTCCTTTTCCTTGTTTATTTTACGCATGTTTAAACTTAGCAATTTCTTTAGTACTTAGATAAGTTAACTTTTTGACGTGGTAAATTATAAGTTTATTTTGCTTCCTCTTTCATGATTGTGCGGATAGGACCGTCACTTGCACTTAGTAGGATGGCTAAACTTACATTTAACCTGCGTGGAAGTTTACCTCATCTTTTCCTTTGAAATTTTCTAAGTGTTCAGAATAAGTTAACCTTTGAACGTGGTAGATGATAGGTTGAAGTTTTGCTTCCCTGTTCGTGATTGTGCGGGTAAGACCGTCACTTGCACTTACAAGGATGGCTAAACTTCACTTACATCTGACCTGCGTGTAGGTTTTCCTTAGAACTTTTTAACATTTTTAGCGTTGTGTTTATGCGGGTTTTGCCGCCTTCCACACGCAACTACTTACTTCTTCCCACATTGATGCGGTGAATACCGGCACATGGGAAGTTCATAAGTTAAAGGTAAGGCTATCAACACATTGTGAAAGGAGAATCATTTCCATTAGAAGTGGCTCTTAGGCCTTTTCTTTACAAGTTCGGAATTGATCTACATATAACATTTGCGTAATTGAGCTCCATTCCATGTTCTTGGGATGGGAGTGCCATCGAGCCTTTCGAGCCGGTATGCGCCCTTTCCCAGAACTTGTTTGATAACGTATGGCCCTTCCCAGACCGGGGCCAGCTTTCCTGGGCGTTCTTGGTTCGAAGCCTCGTTGTTACGCAGTATGTAGTCTCCTTCATTGAAGTTGCAGAGTTTTACCCGCGTGTTGTAGTACTTTTGCATTTGTCGTTTGTAATTCTCTTCACGCACTGCGGCTAAGTCTCTGCGTTCCTCGGTTAGCATAAGGTCTAACCGTCTTTCCGCATCATTGTCCTCTGGCTGGATCAAGACCCTTGGTGAGGGTAAACCAATTTCGACCGGGACCATGGCTTCAGTGCCATAAGTGAGACTGAACGGGGTTTCCCCCGAACTGGCCTTTTTCAGCGTTCTGTTTGCCCAAAGGACGTGCGGAAGCTCGTCCACCCAGCCGGATCTGTGTTCCAAGAGTCTTTTCTTTATGCCATCGACGATGCTCTTGTTTGCTCTTTCCACCTCACCATTACCTTGCGGGTGTGCCACTGAGGTAAAGGTGTGGGTGATTTGAAGTTCTTTCAGCCACTGCTGTAGCTTCTTGTCAGCAAAGTTGGTGCCGTTATCGCTCACCAAATTCTGTGGAAGTCCAAAACGACAAATAATAAATTCCCAAATAAATTTTTTGATATGTTTTGCGGTTGTTTGGGCTAAAGGTTTTGCTTCTATCCACTTGGTGAAGTAGTCGATGACTACCACTAGGAACTGAACATTTCCTGCTGCTGTGGGAAATGGGCCTGTCACATCGATGGCCCACTTCTGAAATGGCCACGAAGAAGTGACTGGAACAAGTTCATTCTTCGGGCGATGCGTGTTGGGTGCGTAAAGCTGGCAAGACCTGCATTTTCTGGTGTATGCCAGTGCATCCATATGCATCCCCGGCCAAAAGTATCCCGCATTGTTTAGCTTAGCCACAACAGCGCGGGGACCTGCGTGAACTCCACAGATGCCTTCGTGTACTTCCCTTAAGAGGTAGTCAGCATCTTGGTTGTCCACGCATCTTAAGAGTGGGCCAAGAAAGTTACTTCTGTAAAGGACGTCATCGATTAGTTGATAATTCAGTGCTTTACAGCGTAGTTTTCTTGCCTGTGTTTTTGACTCTGGTAGTGTTCCTGCTGCAAGGTAATTTATTATTGGTGTCATCCACGTTTCTGTACCGGTTTGGATGACACAAATTTCCTTGTGCGGGACTGATGGTGCTTCGAGGAGTTCAATGCGGATGTCCTTTCCCAAGTGGGTGAAGGCTAGTGATGCAAGCTTGCTTAACGCATCCGCAGATTTGTTTTCGCTGCGCTTGACGTGTATGACTTTACAATCATTAAAATCACGCATAAGGGTTTTTGCCTGGGCGAGGTACAGGGCCATTGTGTCATTCACAGCCGTGTACGTCCCATTTATTTGGTTGGCCACCAGCATGGAATCCACGTGGGCTTCCAAGTTTTTCACTCCCATCTTACGCGCAATTCTCAATCCGGCCAAGAATGCTTCATATTCGGCTTCGTTATTCGTACTTGGAAAATCCAACCGAATAGCGTAAGTATATTCTTGGCCTGCTGGGTTGGTTAATTTTAACCCTGCGCCTGAACCCTCGTTACTGGCTGCTCCATCAGTGTAGAGTCGCCAGACATCATTGATGTCCTGTGCTGGGGAGGGTTGAGCCTCCTCCTGGCACTCTTTCTCCCGCGAAGCGGGGACTTCTGCAATAAAATCGGCCAGGACCTGGCCTTTTATGGCTGGTCTTGGCTTGTACTTAATTGCATATTCTCCCAATTCAATTGCCCATTTGGCTAGACGTCCCGATAATTCGGGTTTGCCTAGAACGTTTGAGAGTTTGAAGTTGGTGAGAATGGTGATTGGGTGGCCCTGGAAATATCGTCTTAACCTGCGTGAAGCGTGTATAAGTGCTAAGACTAATTTTTCGAGCGTAGAGTACCGGGTTTCTACGTCTGTTAGTACACGGCTAACATAATAGATTGGCATCTGGATGCCTTTTCGTTCTACTAGCAGGACTGCCCCGGTTGCTCTATCTGTTGCGGCAAGGTATAGGATTAACTCCTCTCCCGCTTGTGGTGCTGTAAGTGTTGGGAGTTCGATCAGGCGTGACCGAATCTCCTGAAAAGCTGCTTCCGCTTCTGGTGTCCAGCGGAAGTGCGTTTTCTTTAAGCAGTTTCTCAATGTTGACACGAAAGGAAACGACTTATCCGCATGGTTTGCCAAAAAGCGATTAAGTGCGACTAGTCGTCCATTCAGTGTCTGAGCCTGTTTGATGGTGGTAGGTGATTCCATTTTAACAATGGCTTCGACCTTTTCAGGGTTCGCTCTGAAGCCATCTTTAGTAACAATGACTCCCAAGAACTTCCCTTCTTCCATCCCAAATGAACACTTGCTCGGGTTGAGCTTCATGTTTATCTTTCTGAGCGTGTTGAAAGTTTCTTCAATGTCTTTCAACATCGCTTCTGGCTCGGGGCTTTTGATGACCAAATCATCCATATAGACTTCCAAGTTTCTCCCGATTTGGGCATGAAACTCTTTGTCCATCAGTCGTTGGTACGTGGACCCTGCATTCTTAAGTCCGAATGGCATCATTTTATAACAAAATGTACCATCGGGCGTCCGAAATGCGGTTTTGTCCTGGTCATCTACGGCCATGTGGATTTGATGGTACCCCTTATACACATCCAAGAAGCATTTAAGGCGAAATGGTGCCAACGAATCCACCTTAAGATCAATTTCTGGTAACGGATAACAATCTTTGAGGCATGCTTTGTTCAAATCTTTGAAATCTATGCACATGCGCCATTGTTTGTCATTCTTCGGTACCATTACGGGATTTGCAACCCATGTTTGATATCTACTAACGCGTACGATGCCTGCGTCAAGGAGTTCCTTGACTTGGGTTCTACACGCGTTAGTTTGTTCAGGCCCCATTACTCTGCGCTATTGTACTACTGGCGTAACAGCCGGATCGCACTTGAGCTTATGCTCCGCCTTACTTCGGGGTACACCAGTCATGTCAGCTGGTGCCCACGCAAAGATGTCAGCGTTTTTCTGCAGTAAGCGTTTGAGTAAGGTGCGGGTGGGATCAACGATTGTTGGTCCAATGGTAACGGCCTGGTCGGGGTATTTGCCATTGAAGGCCCATTTTTCCAATTCGGTGATGGTTGGTTTAGCCATTTTTGGTTTGGGTTTAGATGAGACAGATGTGATGCATACCTGGGGAATGCCAGTGATCATCGCTACACCCTCAGCAGTTGGCCATCCCATCATGCCGTGGACTGAAGATACCACGGCGTTGAATCTTGCCATCCCGTCTCTTCCGAATAGGATGTCGTACGTGTGGTGTGGCTTTTTCATCAAGACAAAATCCACGTCTTCTGTGCGTGAATGATTCCCATCGGTAAGAGTAACGGGGAAAGATAGGATACCCAGGGGGTGTTTGTGCTGCCGTCAAACCCTTCCATTGAAGCGTAGACCGTTTCCAAGCGTTCTTTGTCTTCATCATCCAGCTTGTCAAAGAACTGCCTGTACATCACTGTCGACGAAGCGCCGTTGTCAGCAAGAGTGCGGGAAGTGATGTAATGCCCCAGGTGGCTTTTGATGACTATGGGGCCTTCTTTGCTGGGGCCTCCTGGCACTCGCGGGAAGCGCACCTCAGCTTCCTTCCACGCGCATGGTTCTGTCACTCGTCTTTTTCTTCCTCTGACCTTGCCATGAACCATGTTGATGCTGATGTCGACGGGCTTTCGTCTGTTACCTCTGTACCGGTTGTCATTCCTTCCTCCCTTCTTGATTGATGCCACGAGATGTGCAAGTCTTCCATCCTTGACAAATGTCTCAACAATATCCTTCAAGGATGTGCACTCTTCAGTACCATGACCCTTTGTCCCGTGGAAATCACAGGATTTCCTTTGATCCGCATTAGGTTTCTGCCGGATCAATGGGGCTTTTGGCCATGGCAATTTTTCCGTGGCAAATATCTCCGTGACGCTCTTAGTGAGTGGCGTCCACCGGTGTTTTCGGTTTGAAGGGTGCGAGTTGTCCCTTCCGCCAACAAGAGGGCGAGAGCTGGATGAGGTGTCAAAGTTTACCCTTGACTGCCAAATACCTAGCCGCCTCTTTTTGTTCTGTCGGGCGATTCTAACGTTGTTCTCCCTTGTCATCTGCGTGTAGAGGTGTGTACTCTGGGGAAGATCTTTTCCCAGCTGCTTCTCTGTCTTGGCAAAGCGCTTGGCTGCCGTCATGATGGCATCCCATGTGGATGGCATGCCGTCCTTACCCGTCAATGTGCGGATAAGCTCTGGGTACTCTGCGCCCTGGATGAAAGCGGCGCGAACAAGATCTTCACTTATGTTACCCAGACTCAGCTTCTTGGAGTTGAAGCGGGTGATGAAGTCTAGTAAAGATTCATCCTCCTCTCTAACGCAGTTGAGGATCGTCCACTGCTCTTCAGTATACTTCCTCTGCTGGCTGAAGTGCTGGCTGAACTTGTTCTGAAAGTCCGCCCAGTCATATATGTGGTGGACCGGTAAACGATCGAACCATGCCCTGGCTGCTCCGACCAGAGTCATCTGGAACATGTAACACCACGTGGGTTCCGTCCAGTTACTGACGGTAGCCCCCGCAATGAACCTGTTCAAATGGTCGTCTGGGTCGGATAGACCATCATAGGTGCCAATGTTTGACATTTGTTTGGCACTTCTCGGGCCGATTGCTTCCGCAATGTCCCTTGCAAATTTTGACTTTCCTGCATTGGTAGCAGTTGGTCTAAAGGTTTTGGAGAAGTCACGCGGGTTTCTCTCCGCATTTGTTGGTTTAAAAGCTTCCCCAAAATTCCTTTTTGGTTGGAAGTCCGTTTCCTTACGCTTCCCTTTCGCCTTATGGCGAGGGTTTGCGTCGGTATCGGATTCTTCCCTTTCGTCGTCTGAGTACTCGCACTCACTGTTCATATTGAGGTGTTGGCGAGTACTGCCGAATTCGTCAGCCTGTTGAACTGAACGCAAGCGTTCGTCCAATTCAGCTTGGAACTCTCTTCGACGTGCTTCGGCCCACGCCTTCACTTCATCAAGTGTTTGGCGAGGGATCCTTCGTTTTTCCAACTGGGCATCAGTGAACCCCAGTGGAATATTTACTACACTTGCCCCGGCTTGGGTAGTCGGGGTAGTGTTCGTAAGAATTGTATAACCGCCGGTGTTCCCCCCAGTTGCTGGGGTTGTAGTTACCGGGGTTTCTTGGTCGGTTACTGGCCTTAGGACCGGAGTAACGTTAACCATTTCTTCAGAACTTTTGAAAAAAAAACTAAATTAGTTCTAGCTTTTTATGCACGGATGGCGCCAATGAAGAAACACTAAGTGACCCGGTGCAGATTATAGATAATCTGGGGGTTAAGTAATGTTTCCCACGAGAATGAGGTCCAACAGAGACGGTTGTTCTTCAGGGGACCTGCAAAACAAACACCGTAAGCTCGTCACTGAGAAGGGGGGGTTCCTCCTTGTGACCACCCTCCGGCGTGAGAATCAGACTAGATTGCTCTGAATATAAGTGTATATTAAGAGATTGCTAGATAACAGGATAGCAGATGATCTTACCATTCCAAGATGTTGGAGTATTTATAGCCGAAGGTAGGTTTCCTAGAAGGTACAGCCGGATGAATAGTATTCCTGTTCTACCAACAGTGGACTATGCGCAGGCCATATTGGTTGGTAGATAGGTTACGGCCAACAGTAACAAAGTCGGCTGCACTATTCCACCAACTGTAGATTATGCACGTCCCACCTACTGTGGATTATACGCAGGCCATGCTGGTTGGTGAATAGCTTACGGCCAACAGTAACACTATTCCACCAACTGTAGGCTACGCACGCCCCACAGTAAGGGTTGGTGAGTAGGCAGCGGCTAATAGTGACAAACAATACTAGAGGGTGCTCCTCCTCGTACTGTTGTCGGTGAGCTGTCACCCTGTGATTGGCTCATGGGCTGTTCTGGTCAGATCGTCTGTCCTATCCATACCTTGGTAGGTATAGTACAAAAGATCTTTCAGAATCATACGGACTGGCTCATTTAGGCGGGATTGTTCCCGCCTTGCTCATTCCTTCATGTGACTACTGAAGTAGCTAGTGTCTTGTGCGTGTAGCCCTGCTGTCTGCGGGTAGCCTTCTCTGATGGCTTGTATCCGCAACTGCGGGAACAGGCGGGGTACTTCACCATTGGGAGGCTTTCCCTGCGTGTACAGCTTGCGTACTGCGCGTAAGGTTCTCTGAGCGTGGTGGGTCCTGCAGGAGCAGATGGCCTTTGCGCAGACGTCCCTGTTCAAGGTGAGTCTTGCGGGACCAACTGGGCTCTGCTGGGACCTACCTCTTCATATAATAAAAACTAAATATTTGGAATTTTTATAGCATAATTTGGTCTTCTATTGAATCTCGCGTATATAGTAGTAAGTACAACCCAAATTTCTGTGCATATAAATTATAAACTAAATAGTATGTAAATTAGAAATTGTTATGGCGTGTTTGGTATAACCCAAATTTTTATAAAACTTTTGATTTGATTAATACTTCAATACGTATAGAATAACATATATTAAAAGTATAAAGAAGTTTAAAAATAAACTAGCTAACTAGCGCATTTATGATTCGAGCTCGATCGAGCTCAATATGTTAGTCCGTTAAGATAAATGCGTCAAGTTTGGTCGTTTAGAGGTTAAGTGCAAAAAAAACCGGTTATCCAATAATTATTGATGTATTGGTTACTAATTGTAAACGATTATTGGTTAAACGGTCAAATTTGGTTATTACCAATAATCGGTTATGGCTCCTAATGGTTTTTTAGTGAGGATCCCTGGCATGTATAACCGGGTAACCAGTCCTACGTGAAGTTCCCTAGCTGGTCCTATGGTTAATGTTGGTCGCAATTAGGTTTGTATTATACCTGTTAATATTGGTTTTGATTTCGATATGTATTATGTTTAAATATCAGTTGGAATTTGCACCTCTAAGCTCGTTTAACTTCGAGCCTGGAACAATTCTAACCTGGCTAAAACAACTCTTAACATTTTAATGTATTAAAACTTTTTATGCTTAAGACGTAATTAAGAAATCAAGACTTAAACATTAACAATTTATTAAAAACTTAATTTCCATAAATATTTGAACATACTTAAAGAATAACATAAATTATACTAAACAACTAAACACGTCCGGTCTTTTTTGCGGTATCATGTATTCTATATTCAAGTGTGTTAAAATCTTTTTCCTTTTCTTTTCTGGGTAGCAGGAATTGAAGGCACCCCTTTTGATAATTTCCCACTGTATCTAATTCTACCGTAACAAGCAAGAAATTTAGGCTGCCCATAAAGCCACAACTAAAATATTAACGTTAGGTTTCAGTCAAACGTTGTTCAAACAAATAACTGTTATTATAAATTTAGGATTCTCCATTTTCAATTTTCGTTCCAGCTTTTAATTTAATAAATTAATTATATTGTCTCAGTTGTTTACGCAATTGTCACATTTTGAATCCTTGAATGAAGAAACGTTTATTTTAATCAGTAAGGTTACTTTCAGTTTTCAAATTACCATTTTATTGTATTCCTAATATTAAAAATTATAATTAAATCTAAAAAAGTAACAAAAGGAATAAAGAATAAAAAGCTGGGACGCCAAGGATCGTATGGAACCGCCACTGTCAAGAAAAACAATAAATAATTGACCACATGTCTTCTTCCTATGAACTATAAGATCATGGTCACTGTTGGTCCTATCTATTAAGTTCACGTTACTTGTAAAGATCTTTGTCTCGTGAGTAAGTGTTCTCTATTTTTAATTTGTTGATTTTGTGGGTTTTCCTTACATTAATCAGAAATAAAGTATATATTTTTAGTGTCATCTAGTGTTTAGAAGGAATTTGTTACGTGATTCTAATTGTGTTATTTGAACAACTTTTTTATACTTATATACTACATGATTTTGCACGTGTATATTTTAACTCGCCACTTTATAATAGGCAATTATCATATCATTAGATCACTTTAGCCTATGGGTATTACATGACTCTAATATAAGTAACTAGCTTTTATCTCTCGTATTACATGGTTTTTTTTATATTTGTTGTTTTTGGTATTGTGAATCTATTTCTTTTATTTTATGTTAATTTTGTTGGGGTGTATTTAATAAACTTGGACTTATTTTGATCCGTTTATATTTGATTATGTTCATTTATGTTTATTTTTGAATAAAATATAGAATAAATCATCTACTTAATGTTTTATAGTTGTTCGTTTTTGTTCATTTAAATGTGTTCGTTTACGCTCGTTTATGTTCATGAACTGTTCCGCGATTCATGAGAAATCCAACAAAGTAGAGGCGGTTGATGTAGGTGATGATGGTGGTTGATGCATAAGAAAGGAGGTTGACGATGGTTGGTGGTAACCAAAAGTTAACCGCTGATGGAAAGGATAGACCGGCAACGGAGAATATATAGATGAGAGAAATTAAATTATAGTTTGAAGATGAAATTATTTCACAAATAAATGAGATTTTATAACATGTTTAAGGGCTATCTAAGTTTGGTGAGATCCGTGACCCGCTTAATTTTTTTTAACTTAAATGAGATGTTATAAACCGTTTAAGGCTATCTAGGTTTTGTGAGACGCATGACCCGTGAAAATTAATATTTGATTATGAAAGAGTTTCACAAATAAATGAGATGTTATAACTCGCTTAAACGGGTCAAAACCAGGTTAAATCAATAAGAGCTCACCAGTTAGAAATCAAACAATCTAGTGGCTCGATAGAAAGGGAGCGACTGAAGCGCGACACGTATGATTTTATTGAAGTTGTTTATATATATATATATATATATATATATATATATATATATATATATATATATTATAGATACACTAATACTAGATATATAATTTCTTAGCAATTAAATTGATATTAGTAACTTTGGCTTTAATTGTTGTCACTAGGTTTATTATCTTTGTTAAAGAATATTTCACAAGTAATACAAGTAACCAAACGTCAAGATACGAATATATATACTAAATCAAGCAAGTTTCTTCTTTTATTTTCTTTTATTTTAAGTTAAGCTAAACGTAACTCTCTCTTAATTGTTATGCTTCTTTTAAAAGAATCTAGTAAAAAGTTGTCTCATTCTTTTAGAAAAATCGTTATTTTATAAAAAGGTATTCATAAAATAAAGGTTAAAAAACACTTTGTAGAAACCAATAACGTATTTGAAAAAAAGATTAGCTTTATAAAAGTTAAAAATAAAATCTCGTTATTATTTTTTAAGTTGAGTAGTAGTATAGATTATAAACCTTCTTCTGACCATTATTGCTGGTCTAATATTAATGAGCCATGACATGACTTAGTTTAAAAAGCCCAAGCCCAATGCACCCGAAACCCAGTTCAGCTTATGTTTTAGTTCATCTTCGTCAACAATTCTGAGCACAAGTCCGGCTCTAAGGGAGGGCCGGGTGGTGTATGGACACGGTCCGACACCCCACTAACCCAGGATTTTTTTGTACACAACTATTAGTCCGGTTTAGTGACAAAAGGTTATGACTTCCAACTAAAAATTTGTAGGTTCTAGCCTCATTTGAGACTTTCATTTAAAAAATATTTTTATACAACCCAAAGTCTCAAATCATAACCAAGTAAACTCATTTAAAAATTTAATTGTTTAAACCTAACAAATAACCCTTTTACTTAAGGTCTAAAAAAATTTTCGCTTCGGCCCAAAATTTTTTAACAATTCCCGAAGACGGCCTGACGTCTATATGCCGGAAATAAAACAAAGCTTTTCATTCTGCCTTTTAATCTCATTTAGAGACATGGATGTTTGTTGTTTACAAATGAATAATAAACAAATAAAACGTTTGGGATGAGCAGCGTGTACACCATTACAGATTTTTATTTTTCCAGGGCTGAGGATGGTGGGGTGGTGTTCCCGCTAGTGTCGGGCGGCACCACACCTCTCTCCGAGACCACTCAACCCCCCTAAGAAGAAATTTTCTAATACCGTCAACCTTTTTAAGTTTAGAATATGAATTTGTAACTTGGGTCAAATCATTGGGCCATTTTTGTAATTAACTTTAATAATAATATTTGCTTTGGTCGTAATAACCGCGCGCGCAACACGGCATCGATGCACTCGTTGTATGCCATCGAACAATAAATCAAACTATTAAAATTATATATTCATGTCAGTGATTCTAATTATTTTTCTTTTCTTTTTCATAGTGGGCCACTCATGCTGTGGGCTTATGGATAAGCTTATGGATCCAACAACCAACTCATTTTCCTCTTAGTAGTGCTGTCCAAACCGCTCATCGCTTGTTTGGAAAATGCTTGCTTGTTTTTTCGTTCGATTGTAAACGAGCTAAGCAACAAGCAAAGATCTGTTCGGTTCGATTCAGCTTGAATAATTTTAATTCATTATATATATATATATATATATATATACTCTCATAAATATATATATTTTGTTCTAATAATTATCTTGAATAGTGAAAAATTAAATATTAAATATTATATCTTTTAATTATTGAATATTTTCTAGTAATTTAAATATAAAAAATAATTATATATAGTTTTTAATATATCAATACTAAAGATAATTACAAAAATAAGTTATATATATATATATGCATATATTATATAAATAATTATTTTTTAATTATTAATTATTTTATTATATTATATCTAACTTCAAACTTTAGTTTATCAAAAATTACAAGCTACTACTAGTTTTTATAAAAAACTATTCATTTATTTTCATGCACGTCATATTCAACTTCAAACTTGTTTTTTATAAAAGAATTTAAAGGGAAATAAAGAGAAAATAAAGTAATGCTTCAAACTCGCTCGATACCGCTTGAAAAATACTCGGAAAATACTCGGTCGATTTGAAACGAGCCAAGCAACGAACAACCCTACTAGTTACTACATCATTATGGGCCTCGAATAACGTTTAAGTGTTTAACCTTAACATCCCACACATCTCATCAGTTGGTAAACTCTGGCTCTTCTACGGAAGCTTCGACATAATGTGTGGACGGTCTGACAGTTACAACTGCTACTCTGTTCTCCCAACGGCTATTTATTCATCATTTCCGCTATGGAAGAATAACTGTCATAAATGAACGTCCATTTTTATGGTTTCAAACCCGTACATACAAATGATCTTCATGTTGTAGATGATTTGTGCATTATGATGCTTTCGTATTTTGTTCTAATATTCTTAATTATTGCTCAATTTGCCACCGTTCAAATCTTGATCTTATTTATCTTTTGATTTTTCCGTAATTTCAATAGAGATCATAACATTTATGACACAAACCGTCAATTATTAAGATCGAACACCAACTTTAAGAAAACGTAAACGATTGCAAATAGAAATGTGTAAATAATAATTACCGATACAAATTTGAAAAAGGAAAGAGTTGGAGCTAAGGATTAACAAAAAAAAAGGAAAAGGTGATATTAATTTGATTAAAGAATAACGATTATTATAGGTTTTTAATAAAGATAAAAATATCGGAGATTATTATCGTTTAAAGCATAATTTCAAATGGTTTATTATTAATTGATTTGAAAAGGTTTTTAGACTTTTATGTATAACCAACCAACCGCCTTTGAGAATTTAAGTCACTTTATTTAAGTTTCAAGAATCACAAATCCATCATTTTTTTCATGCAAGTCTCCTAGTAAACCCTTCCTCCGTGTTCATCAAGAAACAGGTAACAATAATAACATACATTATATTTATAACTATTTTTGTGATATTTCTTGATGATCGATTGCGTAAAAATAGTATAAGGGTTCTAACTGTCACATAATTTCTGTTCCAATAGAGAAAGAAGATATGGAAGTTTTCATCGATCATTACCTTGTTCTTGGATTGCCATCTGGAGAGGAAGTTTTCAAGGTTTCCGAAAAAGAGATAACGAAAGCCTACCGATTAAAGGCTTTGGAGTTGCATCCAGACAAGAGAGGTGACAACCCTAATGCTGTCATTGAGTTTCAAGCGTTACAGTCATCTTATGAGATCCTCAAGGATGAAAACAGTAGGAGAGAGTTTGATGCTCGTCTCATGAGACGTTTATGCCGACAAAAGGTTGAACAACGTTCGGATCCTAAAGAAAAGAAGAGGAGAAGGATGTCAAGTGAAGAGCGAAAGATTAAGAAGATGAGACGTGATCTTGAAAAAAGGGAACGTGTTAGTATGATGTTTTCGATCAATCAAAGGAAGGTGACGTGGATGCGGTATGATCTTGATGACAAACAGCGTGCTTGATTGATGAATAATTTGGTGAGGTAGAGAATATGTAATTAAGATCTTCTTTTCACTATTTCTTATTACTTCAGATTTTGGATTAGGTGTGACTATTTTTTGTTTCTTGGCATTGTATACATTTTTAGGTATTTTCTTTTGAAGTATCATGTAGCTGGAGGAATGAACTAAATTTACAAGAACACTTCACATGCCAATGATGTTAGTATAAGCGGAATCACCATTTGTCTGGCAAAGCCGAAAACCGATGCCAATATATGACTACCACTTTTTCGAGCAAGTTTCTCATTCCATCTATACTTTTTGTTGATTTGCATAATAATTTTACAGAAAAATCACTTGAAGAGTTTTTTACTTTGTTGATATATTAATTTAATAGAGATTAAGCTTGAGTTTGGTTCTTTTCGGTCACTTTTTTCTAAAGTTCGAGTTGGGCTCATTAATAATTTTTCAAGCTCGAGATCGACTCAGGTTTGACTTGTTTTTATTTATCATATACTTAGTTGTTTTATAACCTAGGATATGCTGAGGTTAGTTTGAAGTTGTTTTATAACCTAGGATATGCTAAGGTTAGTTTGAAGGTTATCGGTGAACAACCTTCATTTACTTGTTTGGGATTTAAGTGTGGTAACCTTACATAATGAACAATCTTCTTTAACTTTTGCATTTATGTCCATGATAATTTAATTTAGTTGGTTAGATGAAGGTAGTAAATACTTTAAGTGTTGTATGTGTTGATTATGCACTTAATGTCAGCAGCTGTGAATTGGATTGAAGGGCGTGTAAAGTCGATTTTTTGTGAGGCAGTTATTACTGAAGAGGTGGTGAAGAATATGCTGAAAAATGCAGTACCTGCACCTATGGAGCTTAACATGCTTTGCGGGTTCACTTGGAAGGTTTATGTTGCGTGCCACGATCTGGCACCACACCCATGTTTCCATAACTTCAACTCAATGCCATGCAATGCAACTTTTCTATGTTCTTTGTATTTGTTTAGATTGATAATTGTCCGTTTATTATCTTTGTAGTGGTCTAGTGAGTAGTTAATTAAGTAGTGGGTTGGTTATGTATCTTGGCTATATAGGCCACTAGTTCTTATGTGTTAGGATTATGAATGAAATATTATGATTTGATAAATCAAAGTCTCTTCCAAAAATCTATGAATTCTATTCAGATTTCCGTCTATTTTCTTTGGACCATTTGATTAACGAACACGGTTCGTAACAGTTTAATGCTCATGCTTCTAATATTGTCTGCCTGTGTCATCCATTTTCATAGCCACGAGAATTAGGACCTGCCCCAAAATATTGAGAGCTCTCACTATATTGCTATGATGGAGGCTGTAAATGGTGGAGAAGATCTGCATATTGTTGTTCCCATGTTTGCCTTTGACATATTATCACCATTCGACAATACCTTCTTTTTTTTCATGTCTAATTTCTTGATTTAGAAATATTTCATTAATTGGTCATGAATTATAATAGAAAGTCTCGAACTTTATAATGTATTATTGGGATTAGGGATCATGGGTTTTCAAATAATAAATAATGTCATATATCTATTCCGAATAAGATAGTCTCGTGGACCCTAAGCCGCTGTCTGCAAGTGGGCCAGAAGCATTGTTGCATACAGATTGTGTTTTGTTTGCTTGCTAATGGGCAGTAAATGGGTCATCTGCATCGTGTTCCGATTGCTTGCTTAGTAATCAAGGATTTAGATGAATATGTTACAGGTCAGAATGTGTTTTTAACGGGTCCATTGCAGGGTATTCTCGGGATTCTTGGTTTAAAACGGTAGAATTTTCAAAGCTTTAAGGGTCGTTTGATGCAGGGGTACATTTAGAATTAAATTGGTATTCTGTCTAATTCAAAGCAACGGGGCTTGCAGTTTGGATCAAATATTTGGTTATCGTTCTTAATACACTTCTTTTGCTTTGGTAATGTCTAATGATGGAAATAGTCAAAGTTAAGCTCCAAGATGAACAAGCATGAGAGCAATAACATATGAATTGTCAACAATAGAAAATGACATAAAAAGAAGCTAGCACTAACATAATACAATGAAAATGTCATCATGTTTCACGGTACATACAAGTTCATCAAGAAGTTCTACACACTCATATGCTCAATATAATTTGTTGTATGAAAAATATTCTTTATTTCTATAATTTGTTTCTTCCCGCGTAATACACGGGTTCTAAAGTTAGTTAATGTGTGTGTGTATTACTATATATAAAGCAAATGACAATGACCTCTTAAAATTTAAGAGGCACAACTTGTATTGCATAAATTACAACTCTTGATACATGTCTTAAAGTAGTTTAGGGGCACAGTAGTCTTTAGACAAACACATCTACGATTAAAAATTATAGTTTTCAATTTTATTCCTTAATCTTTACTCAAGTTTTGAAAATTTTAAATAAACTAACTTTGCCCCCTCATCTTTGACTACACCCATAACACTTTATTTTCTTTTTATTTTCTTCTCATATATTTAAAACTAGGTTATAAACCCCTGTATTACACGGGTTTGCAAAATTAAACCTCATTCAGTATCTTATTATATGATTCTGGTTCTTCAAGTTACAATAATCATGTAGAAAAAACACATCAAAACTCTTGAAAAGTCTCAAGAGTTGAAAAAAAAAACTGTTTCTTAGTATATTGTTGGGTTAGTTTCAACATATCTTGCTACTGAACTAACAGTTGCAAGAGTTTCTATCGGTAAAATAAATTACCGAAGGATTCAAATTGAGGGTTTAATATTATTAAATTACTAACCATCTATAACCAACAAAAAATAAACTTGTGTGTCTTACTCTTACTTCATGTCTTTTTTTTAATTCATGCATTAGGTTATAAAATTAGAAGCAAGAGCAACCGCATATTTGGAAATATAGGTATTTTATCACAGCTTTTTTCGGTTTCAAACATGTCATCTTATTAAACTTTTAATTTTAGATGATTTTGACACATTTTATTCAACTCCGGTGACATACAAGAAACTAAATAGTTATAGTGAGTTTTATATTTATGTGCAAATGTAAAAAAAAGTCTAAAGAAAACCTGTTCGAAACCAAAAGTAATATTTTTCTTAAAATAACCAGTTTTGACCCTAACTTGTACCGACCAAACCGGTTCTTATGTGTCGCGCCGACTGACACGACCCGTCCCTTTTTCCAGCTATAAGAGAACACAAATAGCAAATTTTTCCCATTTACTTAAATGGTTGAATACAAGTTGAACTTGCCCGAAATGTTCCAAGTCATACTAAAAGTGGATCTGTTTCAAGTGAAACTTGTTATGGCCTATTATGAAAATCAAAGTAAAAGAACTGTTGCAGATATTTTATTCGCAACAAATAAGTATCTCACTGAAAACCAAACCATCATTATTTCCATATATCAAACAATTTTGAGATTCTTGTATAGAAGATAAAACACAAACAACTCATAATAATAGACAACTAACTTAAAAGAAACATATTAGTATTTCGAACATCATACTCATGATCTTACTTCTTACAATGATTTTGTATAAAATGGGTTCGCAACACCCATAAAATACAACCATTTTCCTATCATTTATAATAGTCAAGTATACTTCATGGCCTTAACTTGTAAGATTAAAAAAAATAAGTATTCTGTCTATAACATACAACGCAATGCCATCACCACCAGGTTACTCTTACAAAAAGATATGAATTTTGTTTCATGAATATAAATGGAGATCATCACGGAAACAAAACTCACCATGACACCACTGATTTTAGGATCAAAACAACTCATTTTCTATATCAGCTTGGCCCGAAACTCTAGATGATGCAAATTTGTGACAATGAATAAGCACAATGAATTTCACTATCAGTTAACATGTGAAAAAATAAAATGCACATAATTGTTAGATCTGAAATCATCAATCTACTATTATCCTTGAGTGTTGAACTATGTCAATTTGGCAAAAGTTATCAATACTTATAAGAAGGTTTATTATATAAAATTTTATAGTATATCAAATGAGATGAACCATTTTCGTATTGTTCAGAGTAAATAGTAAAGACGAATCGTGGCACTTTCTGAATCGGTCACTAATAAATTAAAAACATACAACACAAATCTACAAACACTAAAATGAGTTTTAAAAGTTCTACATACATTCTTTTATTTCTAAATTTTTAATTTATTTACTACTATAAAATTATATAAATAAATCACTAATATGGAATGTTTAAAATATTCATTAATTGTTATAATTAGATAGTTATGACTTTCAAAGTTAAACAATAATGATGCAACTTGACAAACAATGAGACAATTAGGTGTCATGTGGCACAACAATGGTTTTTGTTTATTATAATAGTAGTAACTATCTATATAATTGCCTAGCAAAAAATCGCTCTCATGTCGCTCCTCACCCCTTCTAAAGCCACCAGATTACTTGATTTCAAAATCGCGGGTCACTGTTGGATCTTCCAGATCAAATAACCCGTTTCTTTGTTTTCATTCTACCCCTTGATTGATATTCACAACCATGCTCTTCATCCTTCGTTCTCAAACTCCCGATTACTTGTAGCACCGTCGTCTCCCTAGAATCTGAAACACTAATGGCGATTCTCTTTCGATTCGCAAGCCTCCTTCCCAATACAAGGTATGTTCGTCTGTTAGACTGTGCCACTGGTCCATGCTAGTTTACCAAGAAATCAAGATTTGATGTGCATTTTAGTGGATTCTTTCTTCATTTTGAGTCCAGTAACATGGTTCTTTAATGCTTTTTGTTATTTTACTTTTTTTCAGGTCCGGAATCATTTGGTTATTTGAGAAGGAAAGCACAAAGAAACAAGTAATGAACAAATGATAATCATTCATACAAGTATAAATTTGTTTTGCATTTAGTTAGATTATGTACATATAATTTTTTAATTTGTTGGCATTATTTCAAGAACACTTTTAGCGAGTTGGTGAATAATCTTGGAGCGCTAATGATTCTTGACAAGGGACATCGACATGGAGATGTCATTTAAGTAAAAAACTTTTAAACTGGCCGCACCTGTTTCACTATTTCTTATTATGCAGGAGAGGTAATTTTGAAACTGATGTAACAGTTTTGGAGCTCTATGTCTACTATGTTTTAAATACATAATATTTTATATATTGGTCATTTTACCTTATTTTTGGCACCTCCAGATTCCTTCAATGCTGAATGGTGAAATCTCATGCGTTTGACCCGTTTTAGTCATATTTTTCTTGGTCATGGGTCTCGCCAAACCCGGATAGCTCTTAAACAGATCCCCTTTGTTATTTGTGAAACTAAAAAATCAATTGTTTTCTCATTACGTCTTACCATTCCGAACCTTAAGTTCGCCTCTTCTGTCCAAACCATTACCGATTTCAAAGGTAAATCTTGTGAATTTGTTTGTTAATTTGCGTAATTCACCGTAGATTTAAGATCATTTGCTCAAATTTGACGTTGTTTATGTTCCATTCGTTGAATATTTTAGTTTGCAATTGTTTAGTTACTAATAGTTTATTTCGATTGCATTTGTTGTGATCATCGATTTTGTTAGTTTTCGTAGTTCTTAAGCTAACTACTACAATTATTTGTTCACATTTATCACTATCATGTGCTTTTGGGCCTTTGTTATAAAATTCTAAGGTTTTTGTATGTTGTAGTGATTTTGTTTAGAATGGTGGATTATGTGTGTATCGATCATTTTGTGATTGATTTATATTATTGACACTTGTTTTTTGAGATTTTGGGGATAATTGACCTAATTTAGCATTTTATTGAATTTGTCAATACTTTCGTAAATGCGTAGTGATTGTTGATTGTTATGTGTTAACTGATACAAAAACTGGATGGGAAATAGCAGAGTGAGTAATAGGGGCAAGGCGCCAACTTGAAGCAATGACAGTGCTTTAATCAGAGTCAAAGTCTCCAAATGGGATTTTGAGTCTTCGATTTGGAGGTACTGAAGAATCTGTATCTCGGTCTTAACTAGGAAGGAGAGAGATTTCTGACAATCATCATCCTCGCCAGTTGTTTATTTCTGTTCCATCTAATTCAACTTGCTGATCGTTCTTACTGTTAAGAATAGTAATTGATCAAACAAGTTGTGTTTTTTTATTTCATTTTAATATAATATATTAATACGAGTTTGGAGTTTAAAGCTTTTATTTTTCCTCATTTCATATATTCAGATTGGTAGTGTCAAAACATATACAATGATGGCAAATTTGTTGATGACTGTTAAGCCTCTTGAAATTATTCTTCATCTTCCCCTTCTTGCCTAAGATAAGGTATATTACATTTTTCATTCTATGATGTGTATTTAATTATTGCATACACAGATTTCAACCAGTTCATTTTCTCTCATCATATTTATTTTTTTTATCAGTGGGTACCAAATAGTATTTTAGAACTATTATTTTTTTCATTAAAGTGATGATAAAAATCTTGAATTTTGTTGCTTCTTAGATTATAGTAATGACGTAAAGATTAAAATTTTTTGTTGCTAATGTTGTTTTAAATTTGTAGCGTTAGATTTAAGTGATGAAATAAATTAAAATTCTTGATGCTATTATATTAAAATAATGAAAAAATCAAAAATTGTAGATTATAGTGGGTATCGATCAATTGCCTTCATTCTTAGCTTTGTATTTTAATAATGAATAAAAACCATGAATCGTGATTTTGTTAAAGTATTTGGTGGACTTTATTATTAAGTTATTATGTATTAGTCTGAAATTAAAATGCTTAAAAAACAATAATCTTGAATTTAAATCCAAAAGTGGTTCTTAATATGATAATGTTAAAGATTTTAGTGTGTAATGGACTAATGGGTAAAGACGAGAGATAGATTCTAACCATAAATGACTAAATTATGTAACACCCTATTTCTCTTTGAAGTTGCAAACAAGAAAGTTGAAGGAACAAATACGAACAGCGATCAGATAGTACTTTCACATGCATTGTTGAAGGTTGTTAGGAGAACATTTTTTGGCACACCTTAGATTTGGAAGGTTAAATTTTGGTAGACCTTGCTGCTTTTGAAAGGAAATTTTCAACTACATTGTGCATTTGTCTTTTGCTCCATGCTTCTGATTTTGACTTTACAAAATTGAATATGTGATTTAGGCAGACAAGTTCCGGAGCAACAGTACGGTTGAAGGAGGCATCCTATATAAACAACTCACTATAAACTCTTGGGTAGGTGCATTATATTCTCTCAGCCAACACTCCACTTGTACTAGCTCTTGGAGATGACTTGAATCATTTTTATCTTCAATTAAACAGATATTCCTCTATGAGACATTCTGAACATTTGGTTTCACCTAACCCTATTTTTCGCATAGATGACAATTTCCATGATATTTTGAATATAGAATTTCCTTATTGTCTTGTCCTTGTCATAGAAATTATTATTTGATGGTTAATATGAACTACGTAATTTTAGAAGATAGCTATGTAATAAATTTCAAACTACCCTTCTTAATTGAAAGAGCTCGAACAATAAAAAGTATAATGAACGTAACAAACTAATACATACACATTAAATCTAAACAAAAACTCAATTAAAAAATAAAAAAGATCATTACAAAAAATAAAATTGCAAAATAATTAAAATCAAAAACCTAACAACACCGCGTAACACGCAGGCTAAAAGCTAGTATATATATTGTTAACAAATTTCAAATACATCGTTGCAATGTGCTTATGTTTGTCAACATTTTTTGTGTAAATTTTATTGAAAATCAAGTTATGGATTATAATGTACAAGTCTAATAATGCATCAATGTACAAGTGCTTTGATGCATATATGATAGCTATCAACAATCTTCTTCTCCACCAACCCTACAATTTCTCATTTAAATTAAAAAATATTTATGTGTAATTAAAGTTATATGTGCATGTGGGTTACCAAAATTTTAAAGCCACTCACTTTATTTTTCTTGAATTTAATACTTTAGCTTAGTAATAAATAGGTGGCATAATAAACATGTTGATGATACATTATTCTTTTCTACGGTTTGAATTCAGTCAACCTGGTTTGACTCGATACACATAACGCATCTTGTGTCTGTTTTTTTAATCTTTAACTTAATTTTTTTTGGCTAATGTTATATCATTTTTTATTATACCAAATATAAATGTGGCTATAGCAAACATCGGTACAATAACTATTGGTGAAGAAGAAGAAGAAGAGTTATTAGGGTTTATCTGTTATCGCGGAAGTGTGGTTGAGATAACGAATGAGGGTTATAACGAAAAACAAGTCTAACATCAATTGGGACAGCCGCCGCAACGCGCGGGCACTACTACTAGTATTATATTAAAAGGTTTAACTTGGCTACATGCCTGAAGGCATTTATAAGCAAAAGCAACTCTTCGCATGAAACAAACTAATAACATAACTTATGTGATTATACCTGATGACTATCCTATGACATGGCATGGTTATTAAAAGTGTTAGGCACACTCAAGTCGGAAAGGCCTCTCTGAGGGCCTAGGCGCAGGGCCGGCCTAAGGGTGTGGCCGGGTAGTCGACGGCCACAGGCCCGACAACCCGCTAGGCCCGAAAATTTTATTTTTTTAAATTATATGTATAATTATGTAAACAAATATGTATAAGCACCGTTTCAACACAATTACATAACAACTAGCTTGATCTAGTGGCAAATAGGTATGACATCTACCAAGAGGTTGTGGGTTCTAATCTTATTTAAAACATTTTTAAGTTTATTTTTATACAAAAGTTTTTTACTCAATTCAAATTATAACCAAATAAGCGTGCTTAAAATTAAATTGTGTAAACCTAACAAAATGTTCCTTTTAATTAAGGTCCAAAAATTTTTCTCTTTTGGCCCAAAAAATTTATGTCTTCTCGGAGCCGGCCCTGCCTAGGCGCAAGGCGCAAATTGCTTCCCATTATTCGTCACTATTTCACCCAGCATCCCATATCTAAAAATTATGTTTTCCCACACAATGTTTTATTATCTAGCCACTTGGTGAAATAATCTACGACTACTAGTAGGAATTTCACATTCCCAGCTGCTTTGGGGAAGGGACAAACAATGCCCATTCCCCACATGTAGAAAGGCCAAGCAGCAATAACGGGTATCCGGTTGTGCTTCGAGTTTGTTTTGCCAGGAGCGTGGAACTGACAAACTTCACATTTGTGGATGGCTTCTATAGAATCCATGTGCATTGTTGGCCAATAGTACCCAAGGTTCATTAACCAGTTACCACCGAACTTGGACCGGAATGTGTCCCGCAAATGCCTTCGTGTACTTCCCTCACAAGATAGTTGCTCTGATCTGGTTCTACACATCATATCAAAGGGCTCAAATACTGCTTCCTGTATAGGACATTATCTTCTATAACATATCGTTTAGCCTTGAGTTTGAGCTTTATGGCTTCTCCTTCGTTGGTGGGAAGCTTCCCTTCTTTGAGGAACTCTATTATGGGGGTCATCCAAGTGATCCCTTCTTCTTAAATGATGTCTTCTACTTCTAGTTCCTCAATTGATGGGCCTTCAAGACTTCCACCAGTACCTTATTTGTAAAGTGAGCGAAGGTTAGGGAAGCCAGCTTACAAAGGCATCAGCTTACTTATTCAAGGCTATGGTTACTTGAGTTAAGCTACAACTTTTGAGTTCATTCATGAGCTTTTTGACCTTCTGCTTATACTTTAACATCGAAGGTTCCCTTTCTATAAATTCGTTATTCACTTGGCTCGCCACCAATCTTGAATCAACAAAGGCACTTAGTTCTTGGATCTTCATCAATTTTGCTAGGCGAAACCCTACGATCAAAGCTTCGTATTCAGCTTCATTGTTGGTACATGGGAACTCTAATCAGAGCGCGTAAGTATATTCGGTTCCTTGAGGGTCTGTAATTATTAGACCAGTTCTAGAACCTTCTATACTCGAAGCTCCATCAGTGTAGAGTATCCACTTCCCCAAGGGGATAACAAGTTCACCTTTTTCCAGCTCATTCGTCTCCATAGGTTCTTCTTCAATTAGAAAGTCGGCCAAGACTTGAGCCTTTACTGCCTTTCTAGGCTCGTACGCTATGTTGTGTTCACCTAAGCCGATTGCCCATTTGGCTAGCCTTCCTGCTATTTTTGGACTTTCCAAGATGGACTTTATAGGCTTGTATGTGACCATCTTCACCCGATGAGCTTGGAATTATCTTCTTAGCCTTTTGGTTGTGTGAACGAGTGCTAGGATTAGCTTCTTAATGAGCGTGTAATTGAGTTCGGCTTCTCGTAGTGCCCTTCTAATCATGTTTACTCTCAATGGGCGTGTAATAAGAATTGAGCTGATAGCTTCCCTTATTGTAGAAAGGTAAGCTGTAATTACTTCTCCTTCTTGAGGAGCTGCCAGGGCAGGCAAGGAAGCTAGATGTTGTTTCAGGGCTAGGAATGTAGCTTCTGCCTCACTAGTCCATTGAAAATCTTTCTTTTCGTTGCAATTCTTCAAAGTTTTAAAGAAGGGTAAAGACTTTTCTGCTGATTTTGAAAGTTTGAGTGCAACAATCTTACCATTGAGGCTTTGAATCTCCTTCTTTGTTTTTGGAGAATGTAAATTAAGAACAGCTTGCATCTTACTTGGGTTAGCTTTTATGCTTTGTTTATCAATTAAATAACCCAAGAATTTACATTCTTCGAATCCAAATGTGCATTTGACTAGATTGAGCTTCATGTTGATGCTTCTAAGATTTTGGATTGTCTCTTTGATGTCATTAAGCATTTATTTCTCGCATTTTCTTTTTATGACCAAGTCATCAACATAAGCTTCCATGTTCTTTACAATTTGATTCGAGAAGGTGTTGTCGATCAATCGTTGGTATGTAGCCCCGACATTCTTCAAGACAAAGGGAATCTTCTTGTAAAAGTAGATTCTCTTACAGGTGTGGAATGTGGTCTTCTCTTGGTCTTCAACCTTCATTAAGATCTAGTGGTAGCCTTTGTAAGCATCCGGGAAGCATTTGTATTGGAAGCATGTAAGGGAATCTACGTTCCAGTCTATCTTTGGTAGAGGGTAGCTATCCTTGGGACACGCTTTGTTAATATCTTTGATATCCACACACATTCGCCAAGATCCATCAAATTTTTTTAACCATAATTAGTTTGCAATCCAAGAATGGTATCTTACCTCTCGGAGTATGTTGGCTTTGACAAGCTTGTCTAGGAAGCTAAGCTTCTTTCAGTAGCCATGCTTCTATTTATTGAGCAAATGGTTTATGTGTGGGTGAGATGTTTAAGGAATGCTCAGCATATTCCCTTGGAACCCTTGTCATGTCGTTTGGACACCATGAGATAACATCCTTACTTTTTTGTAACAAAGTTATAAGTTTACTCAAAGTTTGAGAGTGAAGCTTATTGTTGACTTTGATGGTTTGTTAAGGGTAAGCTAGATTGATGCTTATTTTCATGCACAAGGTCATCTTTTATGTCTTCATTGAGCTCCCATGATTCTTATCCGACAGCTATGAGTAAAGCTTCTTGTGTTGGTACCATCGTAGCTATTCCTCCCGTGGTGGGATTTCATCATTCCATGGGTCGTGGACACTAATGCATCGAAACTTGCGATTTTGGTTCTTCAAATGAGTATATTATAGTTAGATGGGTGCCTGACCACTGTGAAGGTAAGCATCTCAACTCGAGAAAGGTCTATGTCTCTCAACCGAACATCTAAAGTGAGCTTCCCGGGGGGGGGGGGGGTAAACTTCTCTCTAGCGAAACTCTTAAGAGAGTTGTTGGTTTGTTAGTTCATTCTTGATTTCTTGAGGGAGCTTTAGGAAAAATATTTCATACATAGCCTTCGTTTCCGCCCCACATTCCATGTAAGCTACGTCTATGGGGAAGCCATTAAGCTCGGCTTCTACAATGACCGGAGTTGTTGTGAGGGTTGTCGGAGGGAAGCATATGCTATGTTGGTTCCATGCGAGCGTTCGTTGCCTTTCGTTGCAAATCTGAATCATGTTTACTCTAAATACCTTCTTTCCGCTCCCTTTACCTTCTTTTGGATCCTTGAGTATGTGAGCTAACTCACCACTTTAAACGGCATCTTCAATACACTTCTTTAATTGGAAACAATCATTTGTGTGATGGCCAATATCATTGTGGAAGGCACAAAACTTGCTTGCGTCCTGGTTGCGTGTCGGTTTAGACAATGGATGGGGAGGAAAAAATTTGTGCTTGACCTCCTCGGAGGCTAGGATCTCTTGTGGAGTTTTAGTTAACACGGAGAAGATCAGCTTGTCTTACTCTTGTGGTTTTTAATGTTGAGAAGAGTGGCTTATGTCATCTGACCTTAGATGCTCGTGGTACTTCTGTGGGTGCTTCTCAACGAAGGACTGGAACCAGGGGTTCTTTCCTTCCAATGGGTAGCTTTTCCAGTTTCTATGGTCACGTTTCCTTGTTTCTTGGTTGTCCAATGCTTCCTCCCCTCGAAGGTAAGCTTATGTTCTTTCGAAAGCTTCATTCATGGTTTGAGGAATGTTTTCATGGAACCTTCTCACTAGCCTTTTGGCCTCTATGGCGTTCATGTAGCCTGATACAAGCATCTTTTCTAAAGCACAATTGTAATTCAAGTATTCTTTCTTGTATCTATCCATGAATACTCTAAGGTCTTCATGTTCTTTCTGCCAGATTTGATGTAGGACAGCCACGTCTTTGGTTCATCTTCTTCGTTGAGTGAAGTTGGTCAAGAAGCTTTGATATAAGTCATCAAAGGAAGCTATGCTTCTTGACGAAAGGGTGTTAAACCAAAGTCCGGCAGGTCCCCATGTGACAACACTCCGCATCGTTCCATCTTTCTACGGTAGCTACTCCCGTGAAGATCTGAAAGTGATATTCGGGATCTTCTGTTCCATCATAGGTCTTAACATTAGTTGGCATCTTAATTTTTGTTTGGAATACAAAATTTTCTATCTGTTTGAAGAAGCATGACAAGGTTGATAGTTTGTAAGGTTGGTAAGGTTCCAAGTGTGTCAAGTCGCTTGTTTTAGTAGCGATGATACTTGGAGCTTGGGTTACCACAAGATGACTTATAGCTGGGAAGCCTTGGGAAGCTTGACATTGTAAGCTTTCTGTCTATGGCTGACCATATTGGGACATAATCAAGGCAGCCATCTGAGGGTATGTCATACTAGGCAGCATGAGGCCTGGCTGCAGGTTAGCTTGAGGCATGGAGTATGTAGTTTCTACCATAGGTGCTGTTATCATGCTTCTAGCCAGAGGTAATGACATTAAAGCTTCTACCAGGGAGGTACTTGTTGAGGGAGTACCACAACGAGTGAGCTTTGAAAAAGCTGTTCCATGGTGAATTTTCTCGTTCCATTAGGGGTTATGGGTGAAGCTGTGAGACTTACCATTTCCCGAGGAGAGCTTGTGTTCTCGTATTCTCCTATCTACGAGCTGCTAGGTCCCTAAGTGTTTCTTCTCGACAGAGAAGGAATGCTCGTGTTTAATGGACGAGACATAGGGAAGAGTGTAACCTCAGGTTCCTCATTGTAATCTAACCTTATCCTCACCCCTTTAGCTCGCTCTTCCTAAGCATAATTGTTCATCGAAGGAAGTTCTGTTTAACACCCTCCGGTGTCATATCTATTCTTTCCACCGAAAGGAGAAAATCACTCATTGTGAAGAATGTTCCACTTCTAGACAAGGGTGGTGTTTGAAACTCAAAGGATTGTGATGACATGACCAAAAGCCTGTTCATTTCCGACGAACTACAACCAACATTTTCCTCCGGCGAGGTGTCATTTTCCGAACGATCATCGTTCGTAGGAATTCTTTGATTAGGATGACTCTTTCCGACCATAAGAGGATAATACTTGAGAACAATGGAGCTAAGACTACCAGAATTGTTGTTGTAGGTAGCGCTAGCCCCACGGTGGGTGTCACTTGTTGCTACAACGAATATAGCGAACAATGATAGTATGGTGGTTCCAGAGTGTGATCCTATCGAAGCTTACTGTTCCTGCAAAGAATCAAAGAAAAGCAAGAACGATTAGTCTCACCGCAGGAAGGGGTCTCTTGCGTGAGAATAAGTAATCTGGTCTTTAGGTTGATAAGTATGAAGAGAGAGTATAGAGAGAATAGAGTGAATGAGAATGAGAATACATTTGGTAGAGTGTTCTATTTATAGGTAGTCGGAAGCTTCTCTAGGGGAAGCTGAAGCTTCTTAAGTAGAAAAAGTTAGCTCTTCTTTTAGCTCATGCAGACTGGGTGCATGCCATTTCCATGTAACCTGCACTCAGATTTTATTTTGTATCGTAGTTGCTTTTACTTTATGACAGACCCAGCTTTTGATCAGTTGTGACTTTTTCTGACAATACTGTAGCATGAGTTTCTTAGTCAACTTAGGAATCTTGCTGAGCAAGTGTCAGGCATCCCCATATGGCAGCTTATGTCTGCTGCTCTTTTATTCCTAAGCTTCCATTAATTGTGAGATGCTTCTTTATTGTTAAGCTTATGGGTGGGTAAGGATACGCACGTCATCAATATCACAAATGCGGAATCTATGTGGTATCGTCCTATTGAACTATAAAACCATGAATCGTGATGAATCAAGTAAATATAAATCAAAGCTTCATTCAATCTCAAAGTGCTTATAAAGAGAAACGTGACAATATCTGGTGCAAGAGTTACAAAATGAAATAAGAAAAAACTATTTATACATTGTTAGCCTATAGTTTTCGCAAACTGAAGTGTTCTCGCATTCCTTACTCGCTTACAGATCTTCTTATAACAGTTTTCGCATAGCAGTCTTCAACTCTTATGTTTTTTCATATGAAGTAGTTTTCGCTTTTTCCATATCAACTCCAAAATATGTGTTTGATTCCCAAGCAATATTTATAGACATTACACTATCTAGTTTTGTAAAATTGATGGTTGAAACAAAGAAGCACATTACATTTAAATATCTCTACCGGTTGCAATAGCAAGTGCTGAGAGACGCGTTTCGGTAATGCGGCATGTGAAGTTCAATTTGTGTAATCAGATTAATGAGAATTCAAGAGATAGTTGTATTTGGTATATTGAAAAGAATGGTTTTGTATTGTTTTCATACATGATGTAATTACTAGGTTTAAAAAATAAAACAAAAATCCGTGAAGAGCATATGTAGAGATATTGTATTTCTATTATGCATTTCTTATTACGATTGATATACTTTTGTTATGTTTTTGAAATTTAAGTTGGTTTTATCTTTTTTTATTACTAGACCCAGCCAAACCAGACCAGAACTATAATATACATGTTAACGATCGATGGACTTGTTTCTTCCCATCACTAACAGATCAATGTTTTATTTAACAAAATACAAGTAACTAATATCAAAAAAGGAAGTCTGTTTCCATCCTACATATTTGGACTGCCCTATGTTTATTTATCTTGTTGGATAAATGAGGGACATGCAAAAAATGTGGTAAGAAAGAGTAAAAATTGATCTATAAGAGAATTAGAGCCACTTATTCCACAAGTCTAATTAATAGGTAAAAGATTAGAGCCACTTAATCTCCTTTCCCAATAATTTCGCAAAATAAGTGGCTCCTATAAACAAACGTTTATCTTTAGTGTTTATCTTCTCATTCGGAATAAATCATCATGTGACTCATCTCTTTCTTTCTTTCTTTCATTATTTTAGGGTATAGTCAACCTTTATTTCTCCCTTTCATCTTTCTCTCCTACAATTTGTTAGAGCAATCAATTTGGTGTGTATGTCCTCCTTTTACCATTCATCTTGTAACAATATTTACTTTAAAAAATGAAACATGCTTGATCAATCTTTTTTGTCAAAAGCAAAATCATAACCAGATGATGAAAATATAGGCTCTATCTACATAATGTGGTATCCATATATGTTCCTTATGATGCATATGATTAGGACTTTTGAAATATAATGCATGAAAAGAAAATGTAACCTTTTTTTTGTTTTTAGTTTTGTACCCTTTTGTGTTTGTGAATGGGTGATCACCATATATCTGTTTATTTCCAGATAATGGATTCAAGAAATGAGGAAACCGAAGAAAAGCCTAAGCCGGAGGTTTCTGAATCAAACTTGAAAAGCATGGGAAGCATTAGAGAGAATTATATGTTGCGGGACAACAACATGTCAGCGAGCACCAAAGACATGTTGTTTAGAGCGGATCAAATTGATCTCAAAAGCTTGGATGTGCATCTAGAGAAACATTTGAGTCGCGCTTGGTCGAGAAATGTAGAGTCTAATGGACCGAAGGAACCATGGGAGATTGATTTGGCTAAGTTGGAACTCAAGAATCTTATTGCTAGAGGAACATATGGTACCGTTTATCGTGGCACTTATGATAACCAAGATGTTGCTGGTAATTTTCATTTTTCAAGACCTCTTATGCATTCATTCCTCGTACATTTAGAAACAATTTATCTATATAAAGGCTTTAAGTTCCAGACATCTAACGTAGAGCGGAATCAAATTAAAAGATAAAACAATCTAGAGTCTTTTTTATAAGATTCCTTTCGTGGTACGTTGAGCGAAAACTAAAAAGGCTAAAATTGCCCACCAAAATCGTGAATTACTCGAATCAAGGGTTCGTTTATTTATTTTGTTAAAAAGGGGAATTAAAACAAAGTTGCAAAAATTGGGGGAATTCAAGTACAAGCTCACATGATCCGGTTCGAATATTTTGTTGTTTTACCAAATTAATATCAAATATGGGATAGAACAGAACTAAACTATCTGATGATCTAAATTAAAAATCCTGGTTATTTCTTGATTTACAGTGAAACTATTGGATTGGGGTGAGGATGATATGGCAACTACTACAGAACTGGCTTCTTTAAGAGCATCATTTCGGCAAGAAGTTGCCGTTTGGTACAAGTTAGACCATCCAAATGTTACTAGCGTACGCCAACGCGCATGCCTGTTTAACACATACTTTCTTTTGATGTTGTAAATAATCCTAAAATGAAATGCAGTTTGTGGGTGCTTCTATGGGGACATCGAATCTCAAGATTCCTGAGAGAACCCAAAGTGATGGTTCGATGGATAAACTTCCATCTAAGGCTTGTTGTGTCGTTGTCGAGTTTCTCACGGGTGGCACGCTAAAAGGGTTATTGTACAAGAATAGGAGGAGGAAGCCCCCTTATAAAGTTGTTATTCAACTTGCTATGGATCTAGCTAGAGGGTGAGTTTCTCTTGTATGATATGGACTTTTGTATTATCTTACTCTAAACGTGTCATTTCCGGCTTGTTAATCTATAACTCCATGCGTCGATTTGGATAATGTTATATCTCTACAACAAATATTTGGGTTTTATGCAGATTGAGCTACCTCCATTCGAAGAAGATTGTGCATCGTGATGTTAAAGCCGAAAATATGTTGCTGGATGCTCATCGAAACCTAAAGATTGCTGACTTTGGTGTTGCTCGTGTTGAAGCTCAGAATCCTAGAGACATGACGGGTGAAACTGGAACACTAGGTTACATGGCTCCTGAGGTGATCTAGTGCTTTTATTTATAGAACTTATTTATAAACTATAATTCGTATCGCATAGAAAACCTAACATGTGTTTATCAGGTTCTTCAAGGAAAGCCATATAATAGAAAGTGTGATGTATACAGTTTTGGTGTATGCTTGTGGGAAACTTATTGCTGTGATCTTCCATACCCATTTCTCAGTTTTTCTGAAGTTTCCTCAGCAGTTGTTCGCCACGTGAGTACACATATACACTTACATTGACATTTTTTGGGCTCCTGGCCTGTTTAAGACACGATTTTAATGAAAAGTACAATATCCGTTGGTACATGAAACATACAACTCTGTTATAACAATAAGCTATAAAGTAGTTAAACGAGTTGTATTCATGTTTGACATTTGTATTAATCGTATCATTTGTAATGTATCTAAAACGATAAGATCTGTTCCTCGGCGAAAAGAAAACACTTTGTTTTAAAAAAGTGTGAATTTGAACAGAGAAAAACACTATTTTAGATGAATTTTTACACTGTTAAGAATTTTCAAGATTTCCAGACTTTTTAGAAGTAAAACATAAGTATTTCTTTTTGTAGGAAAACACAACTTTGCTGTTTTTTACTGTTTTCTAGAAGCATTGATTAGTTAAATATCAACCCAATTAACTTGATTGTAACTCATATTATATGATTGTCAGAATCTGAGGCCAGAAATACCAAGATGCTGCCCAAGTTCTTTAGCAAACATTATGAGAAAATGCTGGGATGCAAATCCAGACAAGCGGCCGGAAATGGATGAAGTTGTGAAGCTATTAGAGGCCATTGATACCAGCAAGGGTGGAGGCATGATACCCGAAGATCAACCGACTGGCTGTTTCTGCTTTGGCCAAATTCGAGGCCCGTGAATTGGCTACTTCTAATCCTCTCCAACAAAATTAGTATATGATTTCGTTAATTAATGAGTTTGTACGTGTTCTAATTGATTCAATGCAGTAGAACTCATCTGATTCTATATAACATGCAACAAAATGCTAGCATATATGCATGCATGCATGTTAATGTAATTTCTTAATTGTTTATGTAATGGGATGAATCTAATTGCATTTACAGTTTGGAAAGTTATTATATTAGTGTTGCAATGTGTTAAAACCATGCTGGTATGTAATATCTTAACTTTCAGGATTTACTTCTTATTTTTACTTTTGATGTGGTAAAAGCGGTTACAAACTCGGACCCAACCGATTCTAAACCAGTTCCTATTCGGTTCCAACCCAACCCACTGATTTGACTTTGGTTCCACACATTTTGCCTAGGAACTGGCTTGGAACCAGGTTACGAATAACAGGTTGTTGGAAAACCGGTTTTGAGGACGAGATTTAACCGTTATAATAACCCTATAACTTAGGTTGAAGGCAAAAATACCATAGAACACACACATACGAGGAGGTAGCAAGAGGAATGATGACCACACTTACCGGTGAAGAAATTGCTTTCAATGAAGAACGACACTACAGTTGAAGTTTCGACGAAGACTATTAAACGATTAAACACTAAACGACAACGAAGATTTAACATTAAAAAAATAAAAAAAAATTGATTTCTGTGTTTTATACAATACATTGCGATTTATGGTTTCGTGATTTCTAAAAGAATAATTAAAAGGTGAACTTCATTTTTTTTTACTGTACATTTTATATTAAAGAAAATAAAATAAAATCATGCAAACCGAAACCCAACCTGGTTCTGGTTATTCGTTGATAAAACCGATTCCAACTCACACCGGTTCCTATAATGAACCAGTTTTTAACCACCAATGAGAAGATTGACACAAACCCTAATAATCAAATCATGTGTCAGTTGAACCACATTTTAGGCCTCCCGGTCATTATACATTACAAACCTCGACCACAATAAAAAGTCAGAACACACTCATGCACCTTCAACAATTAGTAAATTATCATTCGGTCTCGAAGCTTTAGCACCCATACGTAAAAATATATGAGCTTAGGAATAATCATCCTGGTGGTGAGCATGATGCCTGCGATGAGCCCGTCTCTGTTTCCGGTTATTGTGTTTTCTAGGTGGTTTAGTAGTGACTGGGCGTTGAATTTCCTCCACACTTGACGGAAGTCCAAAAACGCAATCAAACGGATTTTCCATTGGAACAAACCCGTTTTTCATCAGTTTAGAAAGCAATAATGTTGAAAACTGTTCCAAAATTTTCTTACACATTTTGTCAAATTTCTTTTATTTATAACTAAGAGTAAAGTACGGTTTTACCAGTTAGGTCGGTTCAAAATGCGGGTCAGGTAAATAAACAAAAAGTAGCGACAAAATAACATTAAACCATTAAATATAACACCAAAAGTACAGTTAATTAAATATAATAGAAAATTAACACTTCAAAAATAGATAAACAAACAATAAGTTAAATAAAAGCCATACTAAATACCCAGGAAAAAAACTATATGGAGTTTAGCTCATAATGAGCATTATTATGAACATAAAAAGAGACGATGATAACAAAAACATGATTAAACTAGAACAATCTAACAAAATGTGAATGAGTCTCCCTTGTTAATGATGATGGATTATGGTGATGTTGATGATGATGGATGATGATGATAATCTCCAAGCCTTCAAACTCCTCACAAGATCTTCAATATGAGTGTAATGTGGGTGTTTTTATATAAGAAACCCGTTTAGATATCTTCTTCAAGCACGCCAAGTGATTGCAACTTAAACCTCTATTTATAGGCAGTCTGGAGGAAGGAGCACGGCCCCGTGCTCAATGAGGCACGGCCCCGTGTCCACGTGTCCCAGTTACATGTTGTCAGATCGTACATGATGACTCACCACGGGGGCGTGCTTCTGAGGCATGACCCCGTGCTTTTTATTGACATGTGCTTAAATTCATTTTGTCTTATCTGAAGGTGACCACGGCCCCGTGGTTGAGGAGGCACGGCCCCGTGCTTTTGTCTTCAGTGTTTATCTTTTCTTGTAGATTTTTGAATTTTCTTGTGATCAGAAGCATGGGGGCTTGTTTTCTTGGAGCATAGAGGCGTGTTACTTGTTTTTCTTGTGTTTTCTTCCGTTTTTCTTTGTCTTTTCGCTTGTTTTTTCGTTTCAGGCTTGGGTGTAAGGCCCCGTTCCCGGTGCCTCACATCTGGTCGTTGGATTTACTCATTCACGTAGTTTACAATCAGAGTTAATTAAAACTTTCGCAGAATATAAAAACTGTAACCGTTCATTACAAAACAGCTAAACTTTCTTTAAAACCATAACATGAAATATCATATTTAAAACATCATCTTCAGATGCCAGCCGTTCAATCCATGCCATGTGTCATCCTCATGCCCTCTCAATGAACATATGCACCTGCGTGCATACTAACAGTCAGCTACGCTGAGTGAGTTCTAGTTAATCAGGAAACATAAAATACGTTCTCATACATTTTTACACGTATCCGAAGACACGTAATAATACTGTAACTCTGTATAATTATCCATAAGAGGAACGTCACATAATATCAAATAAAGTAATATGTACTACTACTCGTACTGTATATGTTTTCCATGAAAGGAACAATCTATATATATTATCCAAAAAAGGAACACTCTATATATTATCCATAGAAGGGACACTCTATACATATATTATCCATAGAAGGAACACTCTATACATATATTAGCCATAGAAGGAACACTCTATATATATATATATATATATATATATTATCCATAGAAGGAACACCCTATATACTTTCCATAGAAGGAACACTATACTTTCCATAGAAGGAACACTATACTATCCATAGAAGGAACATGATACTATCCATAGAAGGAACAATATACTATACATAGAAGGAACATTATACTATCCATAGAAGGAACACCATACTATCCATAGAAGGAACATTATACCTTATCGATAGAAGGAGCTCAATATATTATCCATATAAGGAACACCGTATATAAGCTATTATGTAATATCCATGTAAGGAACTAATCTCTTCCCTTGGCAATACGTGCAATATCCTAAGATCTTTCACGCACCGACAAACATTATATGATAACTACCTCGTATAGCATCTATAGCATACACTCACCACTTAAGGTAAGTGTATTCACACTTCACATCGAGTATGCACACAGCCCCGAAAACATAACAAGAAAAATGGGGCTAGAAACTCACCTGATTGCAGTCACGTCTTCCGTTAGTGATTATTCCTTCTCTTTAGCTGAGCTTGGCTAACTGTACAATATTTGTTTGTTACTTAACTGTTTAATTATTTAAGTTGGTGTTCTAACTAGCCAACACACTTTTTAAGTTGGTCCTGCTTGTCTAACTCTTACATATGGGCCAATTAGTTGGATCAGGTGCACTATTCATTAAAACCTATGGGCCCAACTGACCAGGCCCACGGTCAACAGAGCACCAGGTGGCCGAGAACTCATGTATGGCCGAGATCACGTACTGGACCGAGAACACGAGCTGACCGAGAACTCTTAGTCACCGAGAACACGAGCTGACCGAGAGCTCTTGGTCACCGAGGACACGAGCTGATCGAGAACTCTCGTTGACCGAGAACCCAAGGTCTGATGCTTTCAGCTCGTTTTTCCTATCTTTCCATCGTTTCTTAGTCAGGTAATTGTTTAACAGTTCATAACACAACTTTTAACCACCTTTCTCCACTATTCTTATCTGTTAACGTTTCATTATCAAGATCTTGTCCGTTTTAGCATAAAGCTTGAACCTTTATTACTTTCGAAACCCGTTTTAGGTATAAAGCTTAAAGCTTTATCGATTTTAAACCCATTTTAGCTAGATCCTTAGCTAATGAATATATTAAGTCCACTTTTATCATCAAGTTTTCTACTTTATGAAACTTCTAGACCCGATCTACTCTAGGGTTAAGTTTCATAACAAACCGTTCATAAAAACGTAACATTTAATCATAAAGAACATACCTTTTGATGTTTCTAGGTTACGGATAGCTTGATACGTGATCTTGGACTTGTTATATTGCTTGTATGATCGAAGATCTAACGTTACTATGATCTTTTTTAGGGTTTGGATGTTGGCGGGCGGCAAAGGAGGTGTTGTTTGGCTTAAGTGTGTGTTTTTAAGGTGTAGAGAGACTAAGATGGATAATATGGATGGAAATGGAAAGGATTAGGGTTTAAGGGGTATTTATACTCCCTTAAGCCCATGGACTCAAAGTCCATCTTTCCTTTTTGGTTCATGATTAATTCCTTTAACTAGCCTACTTATCCTTTATTTTTATTATTATTTACCCACTAACTCAATTACTTCACCCGACGTAACTAATACATTAAATATTATTTTAGAATTTTCGGGATGTTACAAGTCTTCCCTCCTTAAAGAGGTTTCGTCCCCGAAACCTAGCTTATTCCTTGTATATGTAACACTTCTTATATTCACGCACTTCATAGAACCGTCTTTGCTTTCTGGGTTATTCTTCTTACTCCTGACTTGCAGTCATCGATTGATGTTCATGTGCTTTAGCTATTTAAGGTAGCTTGTTCATGAGGCCCTCGATGTACCAAGTCTCGTCTTGTCCTTCGTTGTTTCGTACTTTTTAACCATATTGTCTAACATGACATTTTATTCTAGCATAACAACCATTCATAACCAAAATCATTTCGTGTCTATTTCTTATCATAATTAATTTAGACAAATCCAGTATAAACTTTAAAACAATAAAACATACATAAAAACACATGTTAAGTCATTCATAATTCAAACATAGATTACAACTGATGGCTATTAACTAGCCTTCTTAAATGGTCGTTTCTAAGCAACCAGAAGAAACTGTTAATCCTCAAGCATTCCCCTCTGTCCTGCGCTCCTCCCTTGGCTTCCTGCAGTCCCTTGCCAAGTGTCCCTGCCCTCCACAGTTATGACACCTATGGTGATCCTTGCATTCCCAGGAGGAATGTCCTGCTTTTCCACACCTGTAGCAAACACCTAACCCCATTCGGCACTCCCCAGGTGCTTCCTTCCACATTTTTTACAAGAAGCGAACTTCTCCTGCCTTGCCTTCTTCTTAGGCGGGTTCTCTTCATCAGCTTCATTTGGTTTTAGGTCTGGGTTCCTTTTCTTTATTTCAACTTCCTCATCTTCCACTTCCACATCATCTGCTGCCAGATCATCATAAACCACTTGTGCTAAGTCAACTGCAGAGTCAAAGGTAGCAGGTTTGCTAGTCCTGACTAACGTGTGGACCTTCTGGGGTAGCCCCCTTACATAGCACTTGATCCGTTTAGCCTCAGTGCTCACCATGTCGGGCACCAGCCTAGACATACGGTTGAATTCAGTCGTGTACTCGTGGTGTGTCAACTTGCCCGCCTTCAGATTCAGAAATTTCATCTTGGCCCTCTCAACCTCGGCATCAACACAGAACTTTTTCATCACTAACTCCTTCAGGTCATCCCACCTCATTGCCTTAATCTCTCATTGAGTCTTCCTTTGTTCCATAGTTTCCCACCAGTACATAGCCTCATCTTCAAATGACTGGGTGGCGTAACCCACTGCTTGGTCGGGACGGCACTCGCTGATTCGGATAATCTTGTCTATTGTGGTTATCCATTGGAGAGTAGCGATTCATCATCTTTCCTACCATCTCCTTCCGCCCTTTCCGTAGTTCTTTCATGGCCTCCAGCAGACCCCTCCGGATTCATGTTCTTTACAGCAGCTGCTACAGCTTGAACAATTGCTGCTTGATTGCAGGATCCAGTTGAACCCCTTCATTGTTGTTCTGGTTTCCTCCAGCTGCGCTTCCTTCATCTTCGGTGTTAGAAGCTGTTTCCACCGAAGGTCGTTGGATGCGACGAGGCCTGCCACGACTCCCAGCGCGACCTCCAGCTCTCACAATGTCTCCAACTCCCACATTTCCTCCCGTTCCAACCATTGTATTCTAAAAGGGAAAACACAGACGTCATCACTCAAGGAATTATTTAGCACATGATTCGTAAAGTAAGTAGTTAATGACGTTGATCAACTGTAATTAACTATTTGCATTACTCCTCAGGTTCTACATACTTCCCTTTATGATTTCACTTGTGCTAGTTTCAACTTTTAAGCAGTTAACCAATCAAACAATCAGTAAACCTTATCCCTATCACACACATGTTCTTTCCTTAATAATTAAGCAAACATTATCATTCATAAACTATATACTTTACCGTTACTGAGCTTGCTTGAGTGACACATGGCTATCTTGAACTGGCATCCTCTTTCTTTTCTTTCTTGAATCACATCTCCGTTCGAGTATAAGCATGTAGGATGCTTAAATCTCTCGAACTTTGCACGTATCCGAAGACACGTAATAATACTGTAACTCTGTATAATTATCCATAAGAGGAACGTCACATAATATCAAATAAAGGAATCTGTACTACTACTCGTACTGTATATATGTTTTCCATGAAAGGAACAATCTATATATATTATCCATAAAAGGAACACTCTATATATTATCCATAGAAGGGACACTCTATACATATATTATCCATAGAAGGAACACTCTATACATATATTAGACATAGAAGGAACACTCTATATATATATTATCCATAGAAGGAACACCCTATATACTTTCCATAGAAGGAACACTATACTATCCATAGAAGGAACATGATACTATCCATAGAAGGAACAATATACTATCCATAGAAGGAACATTATACTATCCATAGAAGGAACACCATACTATCCATAGAAGGAACATTATACCTTATCCATAGAAGGAGCTCAATATATTATCCATATTAGGAACACCGTATATAAGCTATTATGTAATATCCATGTAAGGAACTAATCTCTTCCCTTGGCAATACGTGCAATATCCTAAGATCGTTCACGCATCGACAAACATTATATGATAACTACCTCGTATAGCATCTATAGCATACACACACCACTTAAGGTAAGTGTATTCACACTTCACATCGAGTATGCACATAGCCCCGAAAACATAACAAGGAAAATGGGGCTAGAAACTCACCTGATTGCGGTCACGTCTTCCGTTAGTGATTATTCCTTCTCTTTAGCTGAGCTTGGCTAACTGTACAATATTTGTTTGTTACTTAACTGTTTAATTATTTAAGTTGGTGTTCTAACTAGCCAACACACTTTTTAAGTTGGTCCTGCTTGTCTAACTCTTACATATGGGCCAATTAGTTGGATCAGGTGCACTATTCATTAAAACCTATGGGCCCAACTGACCAGGCCCAAGGTCAACAGAGCACCAGGTGGCCGAGAACTCATGTATGGCCGAGATCACGTACTGGACCGAGAACACGAGCTGACCGAGAACTCTTAGTCACCGAGAACACGAGCTGACCGAGAGATCTTGGTCACCGAGGACAAGAGCTGACCGAGAACTCTCGTTGACCGAGTTCTCGTGTGGACCGAGAATCCAAGGTCTGATGCTTTCAGCTCATTTTTCCTATCTTTCCATCGTTTCTTAGTCCAGGTAATTGTTTAACAGTTCATAACACAACTTTTAACCACCTTTCTCCACTATTCTTATCTGTTAACGTTTCATTATCAAGATCTTGTCCGTTTCTAGCATAAAGCTTGAACCTTTATTACTTTCGAAACCCGTTTTAGGTATAAAGCTTAAAGCTTTATCAATTTTAAACCCATTTTAGCTAGATCCTTAGCTAAAGAATATATTAAGTCCACTTTTATCATCAAGTTTGCTACTTTATGATACTTATAGACCCGATCTACTCTAGGGTTAAGTTTCATAACAAACCGTTCATAAAAACGTAACCTTTAATCATAAAGAACATACCTTTTGATGTTTCTCGGTTACGGCTAGCTTGATACGTGATCTTGGACTTGTTATCTTGCTTGTATGATCGAAGATCTAACGTTACTATGATCGGTTTTAGGGTTTGGATGGTGGCGGGAGGCTAAGGAGGTGTTGTTTGGCTTAAGTGTGTGTTTTTAAGGTGTAGAGAGAATAAGATGGATAATATGGATGGAAATGGAAAGGATTAGGGTTTAAGGGGTATTTATACTCCCTTAAGCCCATGGACTCAAAGCCCATCTTTCCTTTTTGGTCCATGATTAATTCCCTTAACTAGCCTACTTATCCTTTATTTTTATTATTATTTACCCACTAACTCAATTACTTCACTCGACGCAACTAATACATTAAATATTATTTTAGAATTTTCGGGATGTTACATTGGGTTTACCTGAATTTGCATTTTTATTATGATAAGTAGCCTTCTGAGCTATGTTATCTGATAGAAGTTGCAAATTTTTGAGATTAATTGATGCTAAAAAGATGTATAATTTTATGTACATCATAGGCGGAGGTGTACGATAATGGAGATAACATGTTGGACTACGTATTTGTCACAACCCCCGATCGCTATACCCCGGGAGAGGATTCGTGAACGTTGAGTGGTGGTATCGGTGTTTATTAAAATTAATTTGCATCGAAATATTTCATCAGGACCGTAGTTAGGAAACATTATCAGAGTTATAAAACACCATAATTCTTATTTCATAAACTGGGAATAATACCCATTTATTATACAAACATAAGTTTTATAGGGACAAGCCCTAACTTACAAAACATGTTTCTTTATTCCCGTGACAAGCCACTTATTTAAGCTGGAAGTCCGCATGCATCATTCCTTTGCTTCACCGCCAATCTTAGGGTTCGTCATTCGTTGAATGAAGACCCATCGATTATGGTGATATTATTGTAATTTTGCTTATGTTGTTTCAATTTCTATGTCTTTCAGTTTCGATTTATGGTTGAGAATCGATTTTGTTAAATTTTTAGTATTTTCCATTTTGGGATTTGAGGTTCATACATTGGATTCAATTGGGCTGTCACTTTCATTTTCGTTTTCTACAAGAACAAGAAAATGGTCCAATCAAATTTGCAATTATAATAGGCTTGATTACTGTTTTTGAGTTTGGGGACTTTAATTAGATTTAGTTAACAAGAACAAAAATACGATGAACCTTGGACTAATAATTGGTTCCATCATCAGCACCTACCCAAAATTGATTAACAGGTCTGGTATGTGTCTTGTACTTCCATAATGTTATGCATGTATACTGTTTTTGAGTTTATCTTTTATAACATGGATTAATCGAATGGATAGGATTCATAATTGTTGAGATTAGGACTTTAATTATGTTTTTCATCAAAATGGTGAAATAAAGTGGGATTGGTCATGTATATTGGTGTTTGTGTTTATATTGAGGGGTAGATTTGGTTTCTCGGTCGTTTTCTATAGAAGTTTTCGGTCGGCCCGGTCCCAAAGTTTTCAAACTGTGGCGAATGAATTGGTTTACAGTTTATACCAAAAGTTTACCATTTTACTTAACTCCTTGTTGCATTTTTTTTCACACAATCTCCTATTTTCAGGTATAAGCATTTTTTCGTTGCTGCTTTTAAATGGGCCTGCTTCAAATTTTGTTAATTAAACTCTATTTTTTTTGCGTAAACACTTCATTATGAATTTACATAAATAAAGTGCTAACGGGCTGATTTTTAAAAGGGCATGCTGTATTATTATTATTATTATTATTATTATTATTATTATTATTATTATTATTATTTGACTTTTATGATCTTTTTCAAGCGTTGCTAACAGGCTGGTTTTGGAAACATGCAAATCCCAATAGTAATACCCGGTTTGATTTCTCAACCGAGATAAAGTTAGGGGTGTTCACGGTTCGGTTTAATTTTTTAAATGTTTCGTATTATGTATACATTTATATTGGAGTTGGTTTGTTCGATAGAGCTATCCTAATTGTAATCTCTTTGCAAGTTTGACATGTGTTCCTAATTCTTCCTTCACAGTTCCTCTAGGTTCATATTTTTGCTCATCTTATAGTAGTTTATGTAAAAGTAGTTGAAAATAATTTAATTCCTAGAACTAAATTGCTTTATGAAAGTGTTAATGATTGTTTGGTCTCTTGTTTTTACGTTCAATGGCAGGTCCTATTTCTCGTTGCGGTCATGTTATGGACTTCGTTACCCGGCTATACCTTACTACTTTTAGTGGCAATGATGGTTAGTGCAATTTACATATTATAAACTTTTCCCTTTATTAGTAGTGTTCACAAGTAACATATATATTTCTATTAACAGGAATAAAAGAATACTATATTTGACATGTTATTGCAAATCATAATCATAGCAACTGTTCTTTGTTGGATTCTTGAACATGGAGGGTTTTATATGTTGAACGAACTCAAGACTCAAGGTTCACATATCGAGCCTAATCAGGTTTGTGAATTTAGACAAGACTAAACGAGCTTATTGTTCATATAACTTTGGTAAATATTTATACTTCAAAGTATTAAATTGCTTTTAAAAACTAACGTGGTTCGTTATCAAGTACAAAAACATTACAAATGTTACTGATTTGTTTTGTAAGTGGTATAATGTGCAAAGTGAGTTGGAAGTTGTTAGTACCATTGCTTATTTCAAGTATTTAGGAGTATAGAAGAGGTTTTATACTAGGTTTGAAAGGTGGGGATGAGCTTTTTACAATCTGCATTTGAAGGGGTTTTATATCATCATATGCTTAATTGGTCATGTGATGCGTATTTAAAGTGGGAGGTATGTTGATTTTGCAAGACAACTCAAATCATGCGACTTTGGTATATATGCAATGGACTCGTTAGGTAGGCAAGTTTTGATCTATCTTTGTTACGTGATTCCATCTTAATTTTTTTATTATAAATTTGTCTACATTTTCAGGTCATGGAGGGAGTGATGGATTGCATGGATACGTGTCATCTAACTGTTGATTTATTGTTAAGTTATTTGTGTCGGTGTATTAGTGAACTACTTTTAAGATATATTTTGGTATATTATAATGAAAGTTTGTTTTAAAATAAATTTTGATTGGTTATAATGAAAGTTTGTTTTAAGTTGTATTTTAGATGGTTATAATGAAAGAATTTTTTCATATGTATTTCATGCAGCACGAAATAGTTCAGAGTACAAAATAGTCATTTTGCACGTCATTCAGATGTCAACCAAACAACACTTATTGGTAACACTTACTAGTTCAGAGTCTCTTAATCATTCAGACGTCTTACTGGTTCAGCAATTGCCAAACAACCCCTAAATAAATTTACCTAAATCATACATATGGTGGTGGATGTATTATAACAATGAAATAAACAAATTACCTTTTTATGTTTGTCACACTGAACACTTTTGTTTATAAACAAAAGTTTAATCCAATGACTAATTATGCAACAAGTTTTGAAAGTAAAGACATTTTATAACCCTTTGTTTTAATCTTAATTAATTAAACCCTATAGTTTATAGTAATCATCCACACGCAAAAGCAAGAAAAACGAGTGATCTAGTAGATAGTTTGTTGACCTGCTACTCGTACGTTGGATGTACGTTTATCTCGGTGGGGGCTGATTCTTGGTTGTTAATATTTTCATATTAGAAATTTTTCAATACTAACTCTGAACTTTAAACTAATCTACGTTGCTACACTTGAACTTTAATAAAGTTACTCTCGACAATAAACTTTAGTAATTATTAGGTGGTGGCAATTATGAGGAGTTTAGAGATCAAGCTGATGATTACATAAGTACAAGTAGGGTGTAGTTGAATGTGTTTCAAAGTCTCCAAGTAGAAGATTCTTTGATTTGTTGACTTTGGCCCACTTTGAGGCCAAACCAATTAGGAGGACAAAGAGCTTTAGGATTTGCCCGACCCTAATAGATTTTAGGCTCATTTGGTTAACTTACTATTTAAGGTATCAAGGGCTAACCCTAATTATGTTTTACCTATATATTAATCTCATCAAGTACTTGCGATCATTATCACTAAATAAAATATAACCCTAGCTAGTTACCGCTCGTGAACGTAGATCATCCAAACCTAACCACGTTAAATCACCATTTATATTAAATTTTCTTTTAGGCTCTCCGTTTTGGAGGCTTGAAGAAGGCGCCATAGGCCATGCCACCATCCAAATTAAGCGCCAATCCACAATGAAGGCAATAACAATTAGGCGCCATCCAGTTTTACCCCCTCTAGGACTATGGTGACAACGTCGGTATCACAATAGAGGTGGGGTTCACCCCTACAAACTACCATTTCATTTTTGTCTCTTTTTTTAGAAATCTATTAAAAACTGGTTGACTAATAACGCTTAAATTAACGGATAGCTAGTTATTGTCTAACCACTGATGTGGTAGTGACATGGCGCAATAACTAACTCTTGCTAGTTATCCCACAAAACACAACCTTAGTGTCCTAACAAACTATAATAAAGTAAACTTTTTTTTTGTTTTAAATTATGTTGTTCCTTTTATATATCTAGCGTTAAACCTTTTTCGTTTTCTTCTTTGTTTGCTATAACGAGAACAATGAAACCAACCGACTTCTGTCTACAACAATGATGCCGTCCGATTCTCACTTATTTACTTAGTTTCAGACTTTCATCAACGTTTAGAACTTATAACACCACAAGAATTAAAAAATAAAACTATATATAATTACTCAAAAACTTGAGGCTTTTACTGGGGTGCAGCAAGGGACCCCCTTGGCCCTCTTCTTTTTGCGCTGGTCCTCCATCCGCTCATCCTTAGTGTGCAAGAGACCTGCTCCTTTCCCTTCCATGCTTGGTATTTAGACGATGTCACTATCATTGGTAAGGCTGAGGAGGTTGCTAGGGCGTTGGGCATTATTCGCTCAGAGGGGGTGTCTCTAGGGCTTAGGCTTAATATTCAAAAAATGGAGATTTTTTGGCCATCATGCAATGGTTCGAAGAATGTGCCGGGTTTATTCCCTAGCGAGATTAGTAGGCCTGTGAGGGGAGTTAAACTCCTGGGGGGAGCGGTTACTCGGGATGCAGGGTTTATTCGGTATTTGGCAAATAAAAGAGCTTTGAGGGCGGTTGAACTTATGAAACGCCCTCCTGACATTAGGGACCCCCAAAGTGGGCTCCTTTTGTTGCGTTCGTGCATGAGGGTTGCTAAGTTAGTGTTTGGGCTCCGGACCTGTCAACCTGAACATGTCAAAGAGGCTGTGGCCATCTTTGATGCGGGCCTGCGGGGGGCAATTGAAGATATTGTTATGTGTGGAGGACCGTATTTTGGGGACCTCCAGTGGATGTTGACTTCCTTCCCTATGCGTTGCGGAGGCTTAGAAATTTTCTCGGCTAAGGATGTCTCTACATATGCATTTGTAGCTTCCAAGGCCCAGTCATGGAAATTGCAGGACACATCTTGCGAAGCGCTGGTGTTATGGGGGTAGATACCGACTACTCCCTTGCACTTGGTAATATTGGAACAACTCTTCCGGACCTTGATCTAGGCGGTTTTACTGATAAGGAGACTGCCCCCAAGAAACATCAACAAACCTTGGCGAGTGCTCTTTATGGTAAACACGTACATGATTTGGAGGAGTGATTCGATATGACTCCGAGACAAAGGCAGTTTTTGCTTGTCTCAAGGGGGCTCCTGCCCAAGATTTTTTGACTGTTGTGCTCATTGAAGGTTTTGGGCAAAGGATGTCTGTAAGGCCCCGTTACCGGTAACCCTACTTTCGTGTTGGATTTACTCATAAACACAGTTCTAAATATCAGAGTTAATTAAAACATTTACGCGGAATATAAAACTTTCATAAAACATTACAATATTTCATAACTTGTCTCAAAACATCCTTTGTCTTTCACATTAAAACATTAAAATTAAAACATCATAAGTCTTCAGATGCCAGACTCTTGTTCAGTGCCACGTGTCTCCTCAAGCAAGCTGCCTCAATCTACTCACCTGCGTGCATACTAAAAGTCAGCTACGCTGAGTGAGTTCTAGTTATTCACCTAATCATACCATACACATAAAATTATATCCTTTCATTCATACTTTTATACTTTCATACTTTCTTACTTTCATACTTTCTTACTTTCTTTTGTATTAACTTACTTTCATGTCTTACGTTATAAAGAGCATTACGCCCTACATTCCTCGAGTATTATTAGGGCTCGGTACCCTCTTTCCTCGAGTATTATTAGGGCTCGGTACCCTCTTTCCTCGAGTATTATTAGGGCTCGGTACCCTCTTTCCTCGAATATTAGTAGGGTTCGGTTCCCTAGTTCTCGAATATTAGTAGGGTTTGATTCCCTCTTCGTTACCATACATCATACCTCGAGTATTAGTAGGGCTCGGTACCCTTTTCGTAACCATACAACCATACATCATACCTCGAGTATTATTAGGGCTCGGTACCCTTTTCGTAACCATACAACCATACATTATCATTTCTTTCTTCTATTATCTCTATCATGTTCATACACATAAACATACATAACATACTTACCTTATACATAGCATTACAACCTGACAGTACGTGCAATATCCGAAGATCGTTCACGTACCATCAAGCAATCATTCATACATTTCACATTATCCACATAAGGCATACACTTATCTCTTAGGATAAGTGTATTAACAAACATATTGAGTATGCACACAGCCCCGAAAACGTAACACATAAATGGGGCTAGAAACTCACCTGAACACGGTTACGTTCACCGTTAATCGTAATCCCTTTCTTCAGTTGTGCACGGCTGACTGAATAACAAGTATACGTATCAATTAACTATCACTTCTCATAATGTATTTCTACCTTTATATGACCCACAACGAACGGGGGTCCGGGGGCAGCGCCCCTGGCAGCGGGGTCTAGGGGCGGCAGCCCCTAGCAGGGTCCAATGGGCAGAGCCCCTGGCTGGGGTCGAGCTGCCAGGTCAGCTTGGAAAAATTTTATTTCTATTAACTGTCTTAACACATTTTTCATTAGATTTTTAATTTATTTTCTAATCGAACTTGACTTTAAGCGAAGTTAAACCTTAGGCGAACTTAGCTTTAGGCGAAGTTATCAGGCGAACTTGGCTTTAGGCGAAGTTAAACCTCAGGCGAACTTAGCTCTAGGCGAAGTTATCAGGCGAACTTAGCTTTACAGCGAAGTTGCCATCAGGCGAACTTAGCTTCAGGCGAAGTTGCCAGTTAGGCGAACTTAGCTTTACAGCGAAGTTGCCATCAGGCGAACTTAGCTTGCAGGCGAAGTTCATCAGGCGAACTTGGCTTGCAGGCGAAGTTCATCGCTTTGAAGGCGAAGTTGCCCAGATGTAGAGGTGGTCAAAAAAACCGGTCCGGGAACCGGTTTGCCGGTTTAAACCGGAAACCGGTTTTTAAGAAAACTGGTTTTTTAAAAACCGGTTTGACCGGTTTACAAACCGCCGGTTTGTATTTCGGTTACACGTTTTAGAGCCAAAACCGGTTAACGAACCGGTTATAAAAAAAACCGGTTTTTTTTAATAACCGGTTATAAAAAAACAGGTTAACCGGTTTTTTTATAAACCGGTTTTTGACCGTTGTGGAAAAACCGGTTAACCGGTTAAAAACCGGTTTTTTTCCGTTGTATAACGGCTATATAGCCGTTTTTTTTTTGACCGTTTTTTTTTTTTACCATTTTACCCCCACAAACATCTATATATAGTTTAGGTTGGGTATTGGTTAGATCACACTCGATTATACAACTCCAAACGCTCTAAACGTTTATTTCATACGCGATTATTTTGTTATCTCACGCTCAATTATACCACATTACCACTCCATACGCTCTTATTTCGTAGTCGATTATCATGGCCTCCCAAAGTGCTGCTTCATCCGTCAACATGGGTGCCTCGAACACGGGAGAAACGGTCGTTCGAGTCATCCCCACGAAACGAAACCAAGATGTTTGGCAACATTTCGACCTATGCGAAATGTCTAACGGTAGCCAAAAAGCTCGATGCAAACATTGTTTGAAGTTTTATGGCAAAGATGCAAACTCCACTTTAAAAGCGCATGTACAAAGGCCCTTTTGCAAGGCCTTGAAGGACGAATCGGGAAGTAGTTCGCAGCCGGAGATGACGAATCAAGGAACGGTGTTTACGTACGACCTTGAAGCGGTACGTCAACAGTTTTCAAACTTTGTGATTCAACAAACACTTCCTTTCAACCACTTCGACAACCCTCAATTCACGGAGATGATGCAAAAGTATGTTCAACCACGCTACCAACACGTAAGTCGTTCGACCCTTAGAAGAGATTGTCTTAAAGCATGGAAAAACGCTAAATCCGAACTAATTTCATACTTTTCAAACTTCAAACTAGTGTAAACTTAACAACGGATGTGTGGTCGGTACCTAATGGTTTGCCCGACTCATACATTTGTGTGACGGCTCATTGGGTTGACCCCGAGTCGTGGCAAACGATGAAACGAACCGTTGCGTTTCAATTGTTTGATTACCCGCACACGGGTAGAAATATTTTTAAACTCTTGGATAAAGTCATTCGACAATACAAGATTGAACATAAAATCTTTTCAATTTCGTTTGATAACGCGTCCAACAATACGGCCGCGGTTGGCCATTTAAAATTAAAGTATAAACCTATTTGTGATGGAGCGTTTTTTCATAGCCGATGCATTGCACATATTATCAACTTGGCCGTGCAAGATGGGTTAAACGTGATCGAAACGCAAAGAAACAATTTTAAAAGAATGTTACGAGATGTTTTTAGCAACAATAAAACATTTTCAAGATACAAAAAATTTTGTGTAGAAGCTAATTGTCAATGGTTAGGGCCAAATTGGGATTGTCCAACAAGATGGAACTCGACTTGTGATATGTTTGAGAAAGCCATCCAACAAAAAGAATCATTAATTGCGTTTCATCAAATTTTGTCAAGTAGGGGTAAATGTGCACCGTACGATCCTAGAAACTGGTTATTGATTGAGATCGTTACGAAGGTCCTTCAAATTTTTAAATCTTGCACAACTAGTTTATCCGGGGTTTACTATTCAACAAGCCCCATTGCTTTACCAAAAATTGCTGTCATGTGCACAAAGTTGAGTGAACTTCATTGTAGGGGTGCACCTTATTTTGATATGGGTGTAAAAATGAAAGAAAAATTTAGAAAATATTTTCAAGAACTACCCGCTGTTTTGACATGTGCTGCTGCGTTAAACCCTTGCATCAATGTTGGTGGTGTTGAAGCTTTAATAGAAAAAATTTGTGATGAGCTAGAGTTAAACGACGATCAAAACCCCTATTATAACCAAACTTTAAAGAATGCTTTTGTAGGTTCCTGGACGGATCGTACACGGGATATCGCTAACAACGCAGGTGCGGAATCCCTGCGCAGGTAGTTACGAGTGTAGAGTATGTAGAGATCGAACACACAAGCAATAAACCAACCACGTTATATTGATAACAAACACGTGACCCGAGGTCACTGTTACAGACTATGACACGTAACTTGGTTACTGAAAACTGAAACGAAAACCCTAAACGAACCACCCAAACTGTTTCGTCTGAAACAGTTTATATACACGACAACTTCGCCATAGGCGAAGTTGTCAATAACTTCGCTGATTCAACAAGTTCGCCATAGCGAACTTGTTGACAACTTCGCGCATTACAAAACAAACATAAACAAAACATAATTACATTACAGACTCGATTACAAATGCTAGACTATGAACTACTGACACACATGTACCAACAGACTCCCCCTTGGCAGTAGCTTCATATCTTGATCTTCAAATCTTGAGTCTTGTAATCTTCACCTCTACGCGTGCGCCCCTTCTCTCACACATACCGACACTACCCTTTGATATTTCCTAGCTTGATCCTTCCAAGCAGGAATGTAGAAGATCTTCTTCTCGTTGAGCACTTTCAAATCAGCCTTCGATAGATTAACAAGATGCATCGGGTCGTACACCCGAAGTACTTCTTGTTCATCCTCATCTTCCATTACCGCCTCAGCTGTCTCACAATCCACGTACCACCATTTTAAATCTTTTAGGACGTTCTTGGGCATAACTTTCATCGGTACTTCTTTCAAATGACGGACTGGTTTATACTTCATTACCATCCAAGGTTTGCCGTCAGCCCTCATTCCACGATCTTTGTCTTCTATCAACTTTCCTTTTTGAGGCTTTAGCAGTTCAAACTTTTTGTCTTTAATGGCTTCTTTCCAGACGATCTTCCCAATGATTCTTGCCATATCATCATTACTTCTATTGATCAGCCCCAATCTCGCTAAATCTTTCACCTCACATTCTGGTAAGGAATTCAGAGATCTCAACAATCTCTTAAAGTACTGAATGCCGTCGTACCGTTTGATCACAAATAGTTTCAGCTCTTTGTCGTACAACCAGCATATGATTCCCTTCTTTGACTCTGCATAGCCCTTTATATTATAAGTCTTTCTGAACATCGTTGGCACTGCAGGCTTCTTGGTTTTAACAAACCACTGAGCACAGCCTTCTTTCCAGTTCGGCTGCTCCTCCCATACAGTCTCTTCTATCACGCTCTCATCCCCCAATTCTGATCTCTCAACAGCTGGAATCTCATGTTCCACTGAATCATCTACAATCTCACCTTCTTCTAATACATCTTCCACATTAATCTGTTCTCCAATCCTCTCAATCTCATCCATAGGCAACACGTCATCATCATCCATCAACTCATCGTCCTCCTCCTCATCCAACTCCTTCAACGCATCAATAACGTCTTCAACATCAGCGTCGTCATCCACAACTACAACATCATCACCAGCTGCATTTGTAGACTCCCCCTCAGTTGTGGAAGCTCCAAGAGCCTGAGAGGTTCTTGGCAGCTCATCACCTGCACCTGAAGGTGCATTGGGATCATCGTCATGATCTTCTCGTCTTTTCGTTCTCAACTCATCGCCCCTACACGTCTTCTCCCCCTGAGATGCCAAGTAATCCTTGAAGGCATCTATTATTCGTCCATGTTCAACTAGGAGGGCAGCTTGTAGTCGATTGGATTCCACTAGGCGGTCAATAGTCTTTGACTGTTCAGCAACAATCCGCTCTAGCGAAAGAATCCTCTCGGTATCTGAAGTAGGCAATGGAGTTGGTGGAACATCAGCAGAAGTGACCGCAGGTGGTACACTTGGTAACCCTGCAGTAGAAGTTATTGTCGACTCCACAAACCGTGCAACTACCACCGGTGGATTAAGCGGTTGAGGTGGTAGGGACACAATTGTTGGTGCCGACGTCTCGATCGCCGTAACCTGTACAGTAGTAGGAATAAGAGACATACCAGATAAGGCAGGTGGAGCAAAACGTACTAGTCTTGAAGATTCTCCAGCTCCCGAACCTATCCCTCTCTGTTCTCTTCTTGAGCGTCTTAGCACAATCTGTACTGCCTCCTCTTCATCCACTTCATTCTCATCCTCCTCCACAGTTCTCGGCCTCTTTCCCGTAGTCCGTTCACGAGACACCATAAGTCTTCTTGCCTCAGCAAACGTCTCGTCTAGATCAGAGTCAGCTACCGAAGTAGCTGCTCTGGTAACATCCATAAACTGAGGACCCGAGACATCCATATCAAACAAACCATGTCCACTAAAAGCAGCATCTAGATCAACGTTTTCAGCAGTGGACACAGCCTGAGATATAGTAGCTGGCACAGCAGCAGAAGATACAACAGGCGCAGCCGATACAGCATGAGGTGCTGCCGCCTGATGTGGTTGCGGATCCCTGAACTCGTCCCCTCCTGCAGGAACATACTCCGGGTTAATGAGATACCCGAAAAGTGGAGTATGCCTGGGACGCCGCTCAGGGTTGCTACGAGTGCTCGACGTTCTGCACTGAGCAAAGATACGTTTTGTTACGCACTCAACGTATCTGATAGGGCGTCTTTGCGGTATAGACGGAGCGACATGATTAATAATCATTTGTAGAAACCGAGGATACATAATAAAACGCTCGCGCGCCGTCGCCCGTCTCTGACGATCAATCTCGTAAAAGATTAGCTGACTAAAAGAATATCTGCGGTTGTAAGTCAGCGCAATCATAGCCGATTGCATCGTCGCACCCATCCCGTCTGTTCCTGCCTTTCTGCCGGACATGCATACTATCAACACATGCATCAAAAAGCGCCATTGATCCAGCAGAAAGCTTTTCCTCCTCTGCGAGTCCCCCAGCGGACCCGAATAACCCATCCTTAAGTAAGCTCCGTCACGGAAAGGAGCTACGAATTCCGTTGGGTCGTCTCTCGTTTCATCACCGAACTGCAGAGCCAACCGTATGTCTTCCGAGGAAAACTGTATATCTTGACCATTGACAGTTGCTCGCATCACTGGAGGCTCAGGTCTGCAATCATAATACACCGTCTGCCAGAAATCTTGAATGTTGGGCAGAGATATGGGTAGTGTATTAGTGATCGCGTGAAAAACTCGTGATCGTTGGAGAAATGTGATAATCTCCCTATAGTCTTCAACGCCTCGTGCGTCTGGATCCAAAGTGATGTATTGGTTATGGGCTGGGAAGAATTGTCGTTGCTCATCACCATCATCACCTCCAGCACCTCCAACAGCAGCCATATCTGCACAAAACAATTCAAGTGAGAGACCATATAACCATCTCACAAGTTCGCTGAGTACCATGTGCGAAGTTGTGATGTACAGGCGAAATTAAAGGTGAGGCGAAGTTGGGAACAACTTCGCTTCATCTGTAAGTTCGTCTAAAAACTTATAAAAAATTTGAAATAGGCGAAGTTGTGTTCAAGGCGAAGTTATGGATAACTTCGCCATAGGCGAAATTAAGCTTCAAGCGAAGTTGTGGATAACTTCGCTGAAGGCGAACTTAAGCCACTGGCGAAGTTGAGAATAACTTCGCGTAAACCTTAACTTCGCCTGAATCTGAAACGGCGACTGTTCAGATTCAAACAAGGTTTATCCGATGTTTCGGACCGATTTAACGATCTAACAATGAAGTCCAACATATTTCAATGGTGTTAGGATGAAAAGGTCGTCCATGAACACGTAACGTGAGGTCGGAAAACTTGGTTTCTAAGGTTCGACGACCCGAGGTCTCGAACCGGGTAAAACTATAACGAGAAAGATAGAATGATATTGACTACACATACCACGAGTATAGTAGAAACTAGGAACACAAGATCGAAATCGAAAGTGAATAACAAGATCCGGATATAATGGTTATTGTAACAAGTTCGCCGGAATTTCGAAAATAAGTGATACTGTTACAGTTTAAAATCCCTTATATAGGGCAGAGTTGGTTCAGGCGAAGTTACGCTTAACTTCGCCAAGGCGAAGTTAAGCACAACTTCGCCGAATTCAACAACTTCGCCCGTAATTTTCAAAATCAGCCCTTTAAGTTTGAATAATCTTGAATTTAACCTTATAAGTTACCAAAAAGAGTTAAACAAATATGATCAAGACCCAGTAACCAACAATACAATAATATAACTACAAAAAACAACAAAAAAACTTAGAAAAATTTTAACGAAATAAGGGATCAAATTTCAGTCTAGTCAGGGACCACTGCGTTTTAGAAAAGATCCTAACAGGAATCATACTAACGATGTGACTGTCACTTAGATCCGTGTTTAGCTGTATTATGACATAGAGACACAGGTTGTAAGCATGTAAATAACGTAAATGGTTTTCATCGTTTCTGTGATACGGATTAAGGTTCAGTTAAGCTCAAAAATTTAAGTTGGCAACATCTCAGAGATAATGATGTCTTCTATCTATTCTCAAAGCGTATTTGGCTATACCCAAGTCACCCCGAATTGACTTCGACCCATAATGTCTGATTATCTTGTAGATACACTATGTCTGCCTCCCGTTTTCTTCTAACTCCAGACTTGAGAAATTTATATACACGTATATATATATATATATATATATATATATATATATATATATATATTTTTTTTTTTTTTTTTTTTTAAATTAAACATTTTTATCGACTTCGGAGTACTAAATCACTGCAAGTCCCGAATCTGGATCACTGCAGTATCTTGAAATGCTTTCTTCACGGGAATCAGAACACTCACAGGCTCGTGTATGACTGGGTAGTCGCTTTTCTGCCTATCCTTCGAAAAGATATGTATGAAGACATACAAAACTCTTAAGGAGTTTCCACGTAAATTCGAGTAAATTTAAGTGAGTATCACATACACTTTTACGCACCATAAAAATTACCATGACATACAATGACTGTTCTAAAGCCTTTTAAGCCTAATAACTTCACTAGTTAAGCACACACAATCAATATATATATCATTTTCCAAGGTTGGATCAATTTTCTGTTAAACACAGCATAGAACTTCATACGAAGTAACAGACTTGAACATTAATTTCATTTCCCACAAAAAAAACTTTAAATTCAATCGCCCCAATCACGTCAAAGTCGTCAGGTAAACGGCTATCCTGAAGATCCAATGGATCAACTGGACCGACCACATACAAGTATGTGTCCTTCTTACTAAGTATGACCGACTAATTTTCAGCAACTGAAAGAACACACGTCATAGCTGCCCCGGTCACTTTCAGTCTTCCAGTTAATGGCTATCCTCATTCTCTACGTTGAAACGAGGACCAAAACATATCCTAGGATATGTCCATCAAACTGAGGTAACCGACTAATTTTAAGCAAAAATGACCCATGTTTTTTTTTTTTTTTTTTTTTTTTTTAAATCAAAGACATGGTTACTCGGGATTGATCATCCCGTTTAGCTCAATTAGGTTTTGAAATCTGGATTTATCAAACGCTTTTGTAAACAAGTCAGCAAAATTTTCAAGTGTATCAACTTTTTCGATCTTTATCAGTTTCTTCTCAGCACAATCCCGTATGAAGTGATGACGAATGTCAATATGCTTAGTTTTACTGTGCTTCACGGGATTGTTAATTACTGAGATGGCGGCAGTGTTATCAATTAAAATAGGAGTAAGTAAGAAATTCAGACCATAGTCGCGTAATTGTTGCTGAATCCACAAAACCTGAGAGCAGCAGTTGGATGCTGCCATGTATTCAGCTTCGCATGTTGAAATTGCAACTGATGTCTGTTTCTTGCACTGCCAGGAAACTAATCTTCCTCCAAGAAACTGACAGCCTCCTGTTGTTGACTTCCGACTCTGATTACAGCCACCATAATCAGAATCTGTATACGCCACCAGTTCAACGTCTCCTCCCTTTGGGTACCACAACCCTAGTTTCGGCTTGCCCTTAAGATACCGCAAAATCCTCTTCACACCTTTCATGTGAGATTCCTTTGGGTTTGCCTGAAAACGAGCACAAAGACAAACAGAAAACATTATATCGGGCCTAGAAGCAGTTAAATACATTAATGAACCTATTATCGCCCGATACAGAGTAGGGTCCACATCTGCGTCACCATCTGATTCAGCGCCCAACTTGTGATTGACGCAGATTGGGGTGTCATATGGAGAACTGTCCTCCATCTTGAATCTCTTCAGCACATCATGAACATACTTTGTTTGATGAATGAACATCCCATCCTTCTTCTGATCAACCTGCAATCCTAGAAAGAAGGTTAGTTCACCCATAGCACTCATCTCGAATCGTTTCTTCATGACAGCCTCAAAATCCTGACACATGGATACTCTTGATGCAGCAAAAATGATATCATCCACGTAGACTTGAACCAGTAAGAAGTCACATCCTTCTCTCTTCACAAACAGCGTACTTTCAATCAATCCTCTTTCAAAACCATTTTCCAGCAAGTAGTCCGATAACGTTGAATACCATGCACGAGGTGCCTGATGTAACCCATATAACGCCTTGCTCAACCTGTATACGTGATCCGGAAAGTCTGGGTCAGGAAAACCCGGAGGTTGCTCAACAAACACAACCTCATCAACTTTCCCGTTAAGAAACGCGCTCTTCACATCTAACTGAAACACCTTCATCTTTTTAGATGCAGCAAACGCCAAAAACAATCTAATCGCTTCTAACCGGGCAACAGGAGCGAAAACCTCATTGTAGTCAATACCCTCTTGTTGATTAAAACCTTTAACAACCAGCCTCGCCTTATTTCTCACGATAATCCCCTTTTCATCTCTCTTGCACTTGAACACCCATTTCGTGCCTATAGCATGCACATTCTTTGGTTTTTCAACCAAAGTCCAAACTTCCATTTTTTCGAACTGAGCCAACTCTTCTTGCATGGCTTCGACCCACGAGCTGTCCTTTAAAGCCATTTGATAATTCTTCGGTTCGACTTGGCTTATGAAGCAAGAGTACAAACATTCGTTCATGATACCTGTATCTTTAATGCTTGTATAAACACAGGTGTGCTCATTCAAGCTACTTCTGGTTTGTACACTAGAGGACACGTCACCTATAACATTCTCCAATGGGTGATCTTTGTGAATTCTCGTGGTCGGAACAGCACCGATATGCAAATTGTCTTCCAAGTTTGAAGAGATCTCATCTATGGTAGTTTCAGGCTGAGAGTGAAAAGGATTAATAAACTCATCTTCAGTTGAGGCCGCAGGGGTATCGATAGGGTTTGATGTGGAAGGCTGAGATTTTTCTGTCATCTGATGTTGCACTACCTCCTCTTCCTCATCAAAAATCATCTTCGTCACTGCTCTTTCGTCTTCTTCAGAAATTTCCAAAGTAGGTACGTTAAACGACTTAAAAAGTTTAACATAGTCAAACAGCTCAGCAGGTCCATTGCTTGGTTTTGGCGGTTGGTAACTAGTAATGTCGGTGTTACAAACCACCTCCACCTTGCAAGTTGTCGTATTGAAGACCCGTCTGTTGGGAGTCCCAACAACATAACCGACTAGGATTCCCTCATCAGCTACTTCACCAAATTTCGAATTAGTCTTCAAAATCGAACAAGGAGACCCAAAAGGTTCAAGACCGCACAAGTTGGGCTTCCTTCCGTGCATAAGCTCATAACAGGTTTTTCCAAGTCTCTTAACGGTTAACACCCTATTCAGAACATAGCAGGCTGTAGCAACTGCTTCAGCCCAGAACATCACAGGAAGCTTTGAGTCTGCCAGCATAGTTCTGGCTCCTTCAATCAACGTTCAGTTCTTCCTTTCAGCTACTCCGTTCTGTTGTGGAGTATACGGAGCGCTGTATTGATGCTCAATACCCTTCTGAAGACAAAAGATTTCCATCTCAAAGTTCTTGAACTCTGTCCCATTGTCGCTTCTGATGAATTTAACTGATTTACTCATGACGTTCTCGACTTTTGTAATTAGATTCTTCACCATCTGAGTCGTCTCGTCTTTCGTTTTCAGAAAATATACCCACGAGTATCGCGAGTAATCATCAGTTATCACCAAGCAGTAAGAAGTACCACCTAGACTTTGTACATTCACCGGACCGAAGAGATCCATATGAAGTAGTTCTAGAGTACCAGCAATTGAGTTGATCGTCTTGGTGAGATGGCTTTTCTTGTGTTGTTTTCCCTTCTTGCACGCTATGCATTTATCTTCAAAGTTAAAACTCTTTAAGGGAACGCCCATCACAAGCCCATTTTTGACAATGAAGTTCATCTTACGAAGATGAATATGTCCCATTCTCCTGTGCCACAATTCTGATTCTGATTCGCTTGCTTTTGTCATTAAACAAGATTCTCCGGTGGCCATTTCAGTAGACCTCATGTCCATCACATATGTATTCGTTTCACGTGGAGCTTTCATTACTATCCATTCTTCTGGTATATGAAAACCAGGCTTCAATACAATCGCTTCATTTTTAGTGAAATGGACAGTGTATTCTTTATCACAGATCTGCGACACACTCAGCAGATTGTGCTTTAATTCCTCCACAAAGTTTACATTTTCAAGTGTCATTCTCCCATTCGACACAGTACCTCTACCGGTAATCCTTCCACCGCTTTCACCAGCAAAACTAACTCTAGCTCCCTGAACAGGTTTTAAGTCTTGCAACAAGTGTTTGTTGCCAGTCATGTGCCTGGAACAGCCGCTATCTACAATCCAAAGATTGTTTGCAGCCCTGTTCAACTGTTCCTGCACAATAAAACAAAGAGTTAGAATCTTGGGACCCAAGACCAATTGGTCTTGGATCGATACGTCCCGTACCCTGGCTTTCTCAAGTTAGCATCAGGATAATTTCTGTAAGTCCTGTTCGGGAATCTCCTTGCAGATTGAGGGTAAAGCCTACCAAACCTTTGAGAATTGAAAGTGTTATTTCTGGATGTTTGGTTGTAAAACTGAGGTTGGTTTTTATGAAAACATGAATTCGTTACATTTTGGCATTTTTTAAAGTTTTCATTTTTAGCAGTATCAAAATGACGCTTATACTCAGTTTTGTTTGACTTCACACCTCTGAATCTCGGCTCCAGAGGGCAATCTGCAACTAAATGCCCTAATTTGTTACATCTAAAGCAACATCGACGCTCCAATTTCTTGTCAAATGTTGGTTTGGATGTAGAGGCAGTGTTACCAGCCGTTCGTCTCACATAAGGTGGGACGTACGGATTGAGTGGAGAACTCTTTTTAGAAACTTTATTTTTATCTCCATCGGTGGGTAAACCTACCTTCTCTTTTGTCTGACCAGATTCGGACAACTTATCCGAATCTGATGAGACTGGACTCAAAACAGAAATATTCACATTAGAAACTTTTGAACTTGTTTCTCCACAGCTAACACTTGGTTTTACACTTGTAATCTTGATTGGAGTTGTCTGAGGAACTTCAAAATCGACAGATTTCTGAACACTCGGATTATAAGTATAGTTGTGGTTAAAGGGTGGTGGAACTTCATTATATCCGATTCCTCCCCTCTTTGCAGAGGTACCTGGATCACTCACGAGGTGATCAAGGATGGCCGAGGAATTTCTGAACTGCTCAAGTTTGCGGTTCAGTTCCACCACCTTTACCTGGTGGTCAGCAATCTGTTTATCCCGATCAGCAATCACTTTAGTTTTTTCCTCCAAAACTTCATAACTAAGATCAATTATTTCAATTTTCTCAGCAAGTTTAATTTTTAAGCTTTGAACGTCTTTTTCACATGCTTTTATTTTAATTTTATAACTCGTTTCTCTTGCTTTCGTAAAATGGTGATCTTCTTTAATAGTTTTAAAGTCAGCATCTAAATGGACATACTGATCAGTTATTGTTTTAAGTTGCTCAGACAAATTCTCACAACTAGTACAAATAGTTTTAGGACTTACCTCGGAGCGATTATCTTTGTCATTTGCCATGAAAGCGGTCTCTTCTTCATTTGCTTTCTCAATTTCTTCAACCTTCTCACATTCTTCAGCTTCAGACTCAGCCATGTTTGCTTGCTCACCAGAACCACTTGAGCGTTGATTCCAGTTGTACTCTCCTGCCTCTCTGGTCAACATGGCATTTATCTCTCTGTTAACTCCTGAGTGTTGTGTAGGTCGACCTTGTCCTCGTTCAACCCTCTCATTTCTGCATTCCTTGGCAAAGTGCCCGTACTGTTGACAATTATAGCACCTTACTTTGGACTTGTCGAACCCGGGCCGACCACCCACAAACTTTCTCCCCGTCTTATTCATGAAACGCTTGACTCGCCTCACTATCATGGCCATTTGCCATTGCAAATCCATCTCCTCCAGATCATCAGCATCGATCTGGTCATAATCCTCATCCAGAACAGCAGGGTCCACAATCTTCCCCTGGATGTAGTTTTCATAGGAAGCAATAAATGATGCATAGACTGCAAACTGCTCTTCAGCAGATTTTACACTCATAGGCATCTTGGAATAACTATTGCTTGATGCATTTGCAGAAAAACTACTTGTGGATGCTTGAGGCTTTGACGTACTAGATCCTCCAGCAACGAAACATACATCACCATTCGTGTTTACAGAAACGTTTCCTTCATGAGACGAGTCAGAGCCTGACTCCCCTTTAGAGTAATAAGCAGCAGATTCAGGCCTTGAACTTGAGCCTGAGTTAACCTTTGCACCATACATACCAGGGTCTTGTATCTGATCTGTAGGTGTTTCTTTTCGAACCATATTAAGCTCATAAGTTCTGAGCTTGTTCACTGCCGTTTCAAGATCATAATTAGGAAAGTCTCTGTCTTCCCTCATAAGAACGGTGTACATTTCCCACTTCGGTGGGAGAGCATCGAGAAGTTTTTCAACGATCTCTTCTTCTCGGTAAGCAATCGAATAATTGCTAAGCTCTGTCATTAGATGATAGTATCTGGTGATAATATCATCCAGCGATTCGTTCTTCAAAAATTTGAAGACGGAGAACTGGGTCTTCAAAAGTTTTACCTTCGATGCACGGATACCCACATTCCCCTCGAATCTATTTTCAAGAGCATCCCAAAGCTCTCTCACAGAAGTGTACTTTCGGAACGTATGGAGAACCTCTTGAGGAAGTGCCATTGTTATCGCGGCATGGGCCTTGCTTTCGGCCTCGTACATTTTCTTTTCTTCCTCCTCCATTTTGCTGTACTTCTTAACCACATCGCGACCTTCGTATTGCGCAGTTGGAGGGATATATCCATCCTGGATGCACACCCACATTTTGGCATCCTGGTATTTGATGTATTGGATGAATCTGTCCTTCCATGCCACGAAGTCAGTTCCTTTCATCAGCCTCGGGGCCTTAGTGGCAGACCCCGCTTCTACTTCCATCTTGACCAAATCGGAGATATTGATCGACGACATCCTTGCAAAAACCTGAAAAACCTGGAAAAACAAAAAAAATATTAAAACAGCTCAGTTGGCGAAGTTAAGAATAACTTCGCTTGAAGGTTAACTTCGCTGAAAGAGAACTTCGCTGAGATCTTAAATTCGCTTGATTTGGGCGAAGTTAAGAATAACTTCGCTTAGCTCTGGCGAACTTATGAGTTGAGCGAACTTGGGTTTGAAGCGAAGTTGCGGATAACTTCGCTAAGGCGAACTTATGAAGTGAGCGAAGTTGTAGTTAACTTCGCTAATCCTTATATCTTCGCCAAAAACCCTAATTCCAGCGACGGCAACTTCGCCTGAAGAATGGTAACTTCGCCCGATGAACGGTAACTTCGCCCGATGAACAGGAAAGTTTGTTCAGATCTGTTTTCGTCAATCCAGCAGCTCCCGATCAATGCAAAGGCTTGAAAATGACTGTCAAGCACTAGCAAAACTCAATCCCAACAAAAACACGTCCCGCGAATAGGTCAAACGAGACGTTTTCTACACCCGCGTGAAATCCCGAACCTCACAATCGAGCCGAGTGGCTCTGATACCAATTGTAGGTTCCTGGACGGATCGTACACGGGATATCGCTAACAACGCAGGTGCGGAATCCCTGCGCAGGTAGTTACGAGTGTAGAGTATGTAGAGATCGAACACACAAGCAATAAACCAACCACGTTATATTGATAACAAACACGTGACCCGAGGTCACTGTTACAGACTATGACACGTAACTTGGTTACTGAAAACTGAAACGAAAACCCTAAACGAACCACTCAAACTGTTTCGTCTGAAACAGTTTATATACACGACAACTTCGCCATAGGTGAAGTTGTCAATAACTTCGCTGATTCAACAAGTTCGCCATAGCGAACTTGTTGACAACTTCGCGCATTACAAAACAAACATAAACAAAACATAATTACATTACAGACTCGATTACAAATGCTAGACTATGAACTACTGACACACATGTACCAACAGCTTTCAACACCACCTTGTCAAACATGTATGATGTTTACCTTACAAAATACGGGTCGTCTTCCCAAATTCATGACTCGTTAAGAGCTGTTGCCCAATCCCAATCCCAATCCCAAACCGACCTTGAAATGGGGATGTACTACATGATTTGGGAAGACGCCGGTAAACGTCAAAAGGTAAACACCCCAAGCAGTGAACTTGGAAGGTATGGTGGTACCAACTTTGTGAAACACATGACTCCGGATGAATTTAGAAGTCTTGATTTGCTGGCTTGGTGGAGAGGTAAGGAGGATGAGTTTCCGATCCTCGCCGCCATAGCCAAAGATTTACTAACGGTCCAAGCTTCCACGGTAGCTTCGGAGTCTGCTTTTTCTGTTTCTGGCAGGGTTATATCGATTAGGAGGACTCGACTCACTCCACCAGCTGTAGAGATGTCGATTTGCTACAAGGATTACTTGGACTCTTTAGATAGGGCACAACATCAACGCTCACTCGAGGGGGAAATGGAGTATGAGGCGGGCTTGTATGAAGACGAGGTCAATCAAGGACACACTCAACCAATGACCGATGAAGAAGCCGCGTACGACGATTACCTAAGGAATAGCTCGGGATCGGGTAGCGAAGAAAATTAGTTAAAGAAACAGCAAACATGGAGGCAAATAATGAGTAAGAAACAGCAAGTTGTTAATGTAATCGTGTCTAAGCATTCTTTAATGTTTGTATTTTTGAGTTACGAATATGCGATAACGATTTAATGTTTGTATTTTTAATGTAAAAGCTATAAATGAAAGTTATGTGTTTTTAATCTTCCAAGCAAAGAACCCTAACAACGAAAGCAAAGAATGGAGTCAGTCCGTTTTGCCTTGTAGTTACCGGTTTGCCTTGTAGTTACCGGTTTGTTTATACTGTGAAAAAATAATGGTTATTTAAAAAAAAAAAAAAAAAAAAAAAACCGGTTATTAAAAAACCGGTTTATAAAAAAACCGGTTTATTAACCGGTTCTAACCGGTTTCTAAACCGGTCCTAACCGGTTAGACCGGTTAGGGTTTTCAGATACAAAAACCGGTTATTAACCGGTCCGGTTATTAATCGAACCGGTTTTTTTCCGGGCCAAAAAAAACCGGTCCGGTTAATAACCGAACCGGTTTTTTTAAAAAAACCGATTTGTGCACCTCTACCCAGATGAGGGCGAAGTTGCCCAGATAGCCGCTGTTTCGGTTTCTGTCCAACATTTCGAGCGATTTTAACACCCTTGTTACGGTCCAACATCACCCACTACGCTTCCCGACCATTTTCGGTCGTTTATACACTAAAAGCTCGGATCTTTAAACTTCAAAGATCAAGAATCATACCTTTTTGAGCTTGTTTGGGTCTTGTTTACTCGTTATCACAACTAATCTCTCTCTCTCTCTCCCTCGGATCTGCCGCCTTTCTCTCTTCCGGCCGGCCGGCGGTTGTAGTGTGTGGTGTGTGTGTGTTTTGGAAGTGTGAAAGGATAAGATGGAAATGAAGATATTTTGGGTTTAGGGGGTATTTATATCCCTTAAATCCCATTCTCATTTAACCCATCTCAATTAATCCAAGTCCATGGTCCGCTCCTTACCCGACCTTAATTAATTACGCGAAATCACTAAACATAACTTCCTTTATTCAACATTATAAATTTTAGGATGTTACAAGTCTTCCCCCCTTAAAGAGGTTTCGTCCCCGAAACCTAACTATTACATAAACAAATTAGGGTAAAACTTGCGCATCTCATCCTCGGCTTCCCAAGTAGCATCCGATCCTTTCCGGTGTTTCCATATCACTTTTACCAAAGGTATAATCTTGTGACGAAGCTGCTTTTCCTTGCGATCAACGATCTCTATCGGTTGCTCGATGTAGTTCAATTGTTCATCAACCTCAATTTCCATCAATGGCACGTGAGACGTGTCATCAGCTAGACACTTCCTCAGATGAGAAACATGGAAGGTTGAATGAATTCCTTCTAACTCATCGGGTAAATCCAGTTTATAAGCTACTTCACCCACACGATATACAATCTTGAACGGTCCAATGTACCTCGGACTCAACTTTCCTCTTTTCCTAAAACGGATAATCCCCTTCCAAGGCGAGACCTTGAGCATCACATAGTCACCCACGTTAAACTCAATTGGTCGTCGCCGCTTATCTGCATAAGACTTTTGTCTGTCTTGCGCGGCTTTCAATCTTGCTTTGATCAGATCGAACTTTGAAGACGTTTCCTGAACCACTTCTAGGCTTCCCATTTCTTTCTGACCAATCTCACCCCAACACACCGGGGTTCTACATCGTCTACCGTAAAGCATCTCAAACGGTGGCATACCAATACTTGAATGGTAACTGTTGTTATAGGAGAACTCTGCCAGGTGCAGATGATCATCCCAACTTCCACCAAAATCTAAAACACAAGCACGTAGCATATCCTCAAGGGTTTGGATCATCCTTTCAGACTGTCCATCAGTTTGAGGATGATACGCCGTACCGATGTTCAACCTCGTCCCCATAGCTTCATGGAATTTCTTCCAGAACCTCGAAGTAAACCGTGTATCTCTATCAGACACGATCGATAACGGTACCCCATGCTTGGTTACAACTTCTTTGATGAACAAGCTTGCTAACGTTTCTGACGAGATGGCCTCTCGTATGGGCAGAAAGTGAGCACTCTTGGTCAAACGGTCCATAATCACCCAGATGGTATCATGTTGCTTAGCTGTACGAGGTAGCTTAGTTATGAAATCCATGGTGATGTGTTCCCATTTCCACTCAGGTATCTCTAGCGGTTGCATCTTCCCATAAGGCTTTTGGTGCTCGGCTTTGACTTGTAAGCAAGTTAAGCACTTACTAACATAATCCACTACATCATTCTTCATTCCTGGCCACCAGTAATCTCTTTTCAAGTCTTGGTACATCTTTGTAGCTCCAGGATGGATTGAGTACCTTGACTTATGAGCTTCATCTAAAATTCGACTTCTAAGATCACCATAGCGTGGGATCCACATACGGTCGAACCTAGTTTTAACTCCATGAGTGTTTTCCATCAACTCGTCTTGCTGGCCATAAATCCTTTCTTTCTTTACTAACCCTTCATCTACTAACACCTCCGACTGCACCTTGACGATTTCTTCAAAAAGACTCGGGTTCATGATCAACTTGTATGACTTCACTGCTGCAATGACTTCCTCATTCTTACGACTTAGCGCATCAGCGACCACGTTAGCTTTACCGGGGTAATACTTAATCTCACAGTCGTAATCCTTTATCAATTCTAACCATCTTCTCTGCCTCATGTTCAATTCTTTCTGTTCGAAGAAGTACTTTAAACTCTTATGATCTGTATAGATAGTACACTTAGTACCGTACAGATAATGCCTCCATATCTTGAGAGCATGCACTACAGCTGCTAACTCCAAATCATGCGTCGGATAAGTACTCTCATGGACCTTCAACTGCCTAGACGCGTAGGCTATCACCTTCCCTCGTTGCATCAACACGCAACCTAACCCTTGATGCGAGGCATCAGCACAAACAACGAAATCCTCGTCGCCATCGGGTAAAGTAAGGATTGGAGCTTGCGTGAGTCTCTTCTTCAATTCTTCAAAGGCTTCCTCCTAAAACTTCCCCCAACTGAATACTATCGACTTTCGGGTCATACCGGTCAGCGGTGCGGCTATCTTGGAGAAACCTTCGATGAACCTCCTATAGTAGCCAGCTAACCCTAGGAAGCTTCGTATATCAGTCGGATTCTGCGGAGTCTTCCAATTCGTTATCGCTTCAATCTTAGCTGGGTCCACGGTTATCCCCTCCGGATTAAACACGTGACCTAAAAATTGCACTTCTCTTAACCAGAACGCGCACTTCGAAAACTTGGCATACAACTTCTCTTTCTTCAGAGTCTCCAATACCTCTCTCAGATGCTCAGAATGTTCAGACTCGTTCTTTGAATAAATCAATATATCGTGAATGAAGACGATAACCGACTTATCCAACATCGGTCGACACACCCTATTCATCATGTCCATAAATGCTGCAGGAGCATTGGTTAGACCGAATGACATTACGAGGAACTCGTAGTGTCCATACCGCGTTCGGAACGCTGTCTTAGGGATGTCTACCTCTTTCACCTTCAGCTGATGGTAGCCTGATCTGAGATCTATTCGTGAGAACCAACTTGAACCTTGCAGTTGGTCAAACAGATCATCAATCCGTGGCAAAGGATATCTATTCTTTACCGTAAGCTTATTCAACTCACGATAATCTATGCACATTCTCATACTTCCATCCTTCTTTTTCACGAACAATACTGGTGCGCCCCACGGGGAAACACTCGGTCTTATGAAACCTTTGTCGAGGAGTTCTTGCAGTTGTGACATCAATTCTTTCATCTCGGACGGCGCTAGACGGTAAGGCGCCTTCGCGACAGGTTGGGCTCCTGGTATTAGATCTATCTGAAATTCTATCTCTCGCTCCGGTGGCAACCCCGGATGATCCTCAGGGAATACTTCTGGGTAGTCGCGCACAATAGAAACATCTTTCATTTCTTTCGTCTCGGCCGTAACGTTGACGACATACGCCAGGTAGGCACAACACCCTCGCCTTAGCAAACCCTCGGCTTTTATCATCGAAATGACATTAAGCCCAGAACTTTCCTTATCACCGTAAACTGTCACCGCACTACCATCCAATGACTTTAACCTTATCATCCTACTCTTACACACTATCTGAGCCTCAAACTCAGACAACCAATCCATACCCAAAACCACATTGAACCCTCCCAAGGTCATAACGTACAAGGTAACCGGGAACTCATGCCCTTCCAATTCTATCTTACAGTTCTTAATCATTTTTGTTATTTTAACCGAAGTGTCACTAGCGGTTTCTACTACAAAAGTTTCAGACACTCGGCAGCCTTTCATTTTAGCGAGTTTACTAAATGTCGTCGCTACAAAACTTCTATTCGCACCATAATCAAATAATACTGAAGCAGAAATGCCGTTTACTAGGAACGTACCGGTCACAACATCAGGAATCTACTTGGCTTGCTCTTGGGTCAGCATGTAGGCTTTAGTTCTTGGCCCAGCTTGATCGTCATCATTCCTTCTACTACCTCCAGCTTCACTCTCGGGGTACTCCCTAGCAAAATGACCCATCTTACCACACTTGTAGCATGCAGGCTTAGAACTGCACTCATGAGCATAATGACCTGCCTTCCCACACTTGTAGCAAACATTCGACCCAAGTCTACATCCTCCGGCATGTATCTTTCCACACTTATGACATGTATCCGAACCCTTTCCCCACCTACACTCACCACTGTGCGCCTTGCCACAAGTCTTGCACGACCTGTTCTCCCAAACTCTCGGCTGTTTGTTCTTAGGATTCCACATCTGGGTACCGGGTCGTTTAGCAGGAGCGACCCATTTCTTCTCTTTCTTCTCATCTCCCACCACCACATCATCCGCAACCAAGTCTGCATAAACCATTTCTGCGAGTTCGACAGCAGAATCGAAAGTAGTAGGTTTACTTGTTCTGACTAACATGCGAACTCTCTGTGGTTTTAGCCTCAGTGTTGACCATATCGGGCACCAACCTAGACATTCGATTGAACTCGGTGGTGTACTCACGATGTGTCATTGTCCCAGCTTTCAAGTTTAAGAATTTCATCTCCGCCCTTTCAACCTCGGCGTCAGCACAGAACTTCATCATCACTAACTCCTTCAGATCATCCCACTTCATCTCTTTGATCTCTTCACGGGTCTTCCTCTGCTCCACACTCTCCCACCAATACATAGCCTCATCTACAAATGACTGAGTAGCATAACCCACAGCTTGGTCGGGACGGCATTCGCTAATGCGGATAACCTTGTCCATAGCGGTTATCCATTGGAGAGTAGCGATTGCGTCTCCTAAACCAGTCAGCTTAGGCGGGTCACAACCTTTGAAGGACTTATAGTTGCAACCGCCTCGGCCCCTCTTCCTATCATCATCTTTTACAGACCTTTCCTCACTTGAGTCACCCCTTTCCCTTTCGTCATCCTTTCTACCATTACCACCAGCCCTTTCTGCAGTTCGTTCACGGCTTCCAGCAGATCTTTCAGGATTCAGGTCCTTCACAGCAGCAACTACAGCTTGAACGATGGCTGTTTGAACTGCGGGGCTAAGTTGAATTTCTTCGTTGTTGTTCTGGTCTCCTCCAGCTGCGCTTCCTTCATTTTCGGTGTGGGAAGCTTCTTCTACCGAGGGTTGCCGGACAAGACGAGGCCTGCCACGACGTCCAGTGCGACCCCCAGTTTCAACAAATTCTCCAGCTCCAGCCATCAGTATTCTAAAAGGGAAAACACAAACATCATCACTCAAGGAACTATTTAGTACAAGGATAGTAAGGTTAATAGGTAATAACAGTGGCCAGTTGTGATTAGCTGATCACGTTACTTTCCGTGTCCTATACACTTCCCTTTATGAGTCTATTTGTGCTGGTTCTACTTAAGCAGTTTGTCAAATTAAACAATCAATTATTCCTATCCCTGCCGTTCACATATCTTTCCTTTCTCATTAACATATATCATTTAATCATACACCTTACCTTTACTGATCTTGCTTGAGCGACACATGGCATTCTTGAACTGGCATCTTCTTTCTTTTCTTACTTATATCCCATACGCTGTTCGAGTCTAAGCATGTAGGATGCTTAAATCTCTCGAACTTTGCTCTGATACCAACTTGTAAGGCCCCGTTACCGGTAACCCTACTTTCGTGTTGGATTTACTCATAAACACAGTTCTAAATATCAGAGTTAATTAAAACATTTACGCGGAATATAAAACTTTCATAAAACATTACAATATTTCATAACTTGTCTCAAAACATCCTTTGTCTTTCACATTAAAACATTAAAATTAAAACATCATAAGTCTTCAGATGCCAGACTCTTGTTCAGTGCCACGTGTCTCCTCAAGCAAGCTGCCTCAATCTACTCACCTGCGTGCATACTAGAAGTCAGCTACGCTGAGTGAGTTCTAGTTAATCACCTAATCATACCATACACATAAAACTATATCCTTTCATTCATACTTTTATACTTTCATACTTTCATACTTTCTTACTTTCATACTTTCTTACTTTCTTTTGTATTAACTTACTTTCATATCTTACGTTATAAAGAGCATTACGCCCTACATTCCTCGAGTATTATTAGGGCTCGGTACCCTCTTTCCTCGAGTATTATTAGGGCTCGGTACCCTCTTTCCTCGAGTATTATTAGGGCTCGGTACCCTCTTTCCTCGAGTATTATTAGGGCTCGGTACCCTCTTTCCTCGAATATTTGTAGGGTTCGGTTCCCTAGTTCTCGAATATTAGTAGGGTTCGATTCCCTCCTCGTTACCATACAACCATACATCATACCTCGAGTATTAGTAGGGCTCGGTACCCTTTTCGTAACCATACAACCATACATCATACCTCGAGTATTATTAGGGCTCGGTACCCTTTTCGTAACCATACAACCATACATTATCATTTCTTTCTTCTATTATCTCTATCATGTTCATACACATAAACATACATAACATACTTACCTTATACATAGCGTTACAACCTGACAGTACGTGCAATATACGAAGATCGTTCACGTACCATCAAGCAATCATTCATACATTTCACATTATCCACATAAGGCATACACTTATCTCTTAGGATAAGTGTATTAACAAACATATTGAGTATGCACACAGCCCCGAAAACGTAACACATAAATGGGGCTAGAAACTCACCTGAACACGGTTACGTTCACCGTTAATCGTAATCCCTTTCTTCAGTTGTGCACGGCTGACTGAATAACAAGTATACGTATCATTTAACTATCACTTCTCATAATGTATTTCTACCTTTATATGACCCACAACGAACGGGGGTCCGGGGGCAACGCCCCTGGCAGCGGGGTCTAGGGGCGGCAGCCCCTAGCAGGGTCTAATGGGCAGAGCCCCTGGCTGGGGTCGAGCTGCCAGGTCAGCTTGGAAAAATTTTATTTCTATTAACTGTCTTAACACATTTTTCATTAGATTTTTAATTTATTTTCTAATCGAACTTGACTTTAAGCGAAGTTAAACCTTAGGCGAACTTAGCTTTAGGCGAAGTTATCAGGCGAACTTGGCTTTAGGCGAAGTTAAACCTCAGGCGAACTTAGCTCTAGGCGAAGTTATCAGGCGAACTTAGCTTTACAGCGAAGTTGCCATCAGGCGAACTTAGCTTCAGGCGAAGTTGCCAGTTAGGCGAACTTAGCTTTACAGCGAAGTTGCCATCAGGCGAACTTAGCTTGCAGGCGAAGTTCATCAGGCGAACTTGGCTTGCAGGCGAAGTTCATCGCTTTGAAGGCGAAGTTGCCCTGATGAGGGCGAAGTTGCCCAAATAGCCGCTGTTTCGGTTTCTGTCCAACATTTCGAGCGATTTTAACACCCTTGTTACGGTCCAACATCACCCACTACGCTTCCCGACCATTTTCGGTCGTTTATACACTAAAAGCTCGGATCTTTAAACTTCAAAGATCAAGAATCATACCTTTTTGAGCTTGTTTGGGTCTTGTTTACTCGTTATCACAACTAATCTCTCTCTCTCCCTCGGATCTGCCGCCTTTCTCTCTTCCGGCCGGCCGGCGGTTGTAGTGTGTGGTGTGTGTGTGTTTTGGAAGTGTGAAAGGATAAGATGGAAATGAAGATATTTTGGGTTTAGGGGGTATTTATATCCCTTAAATCCCATTCTCATTTAACCCATCTCAATTAATCCAAGTCCATGGTCCGCTCCTTACCCTACCTTAATTAATTACGCGAAATCACTAAACATAACTTCCTTTATTCAACATTATAAATTTTAGGATGTTACAATGTCGGCAATTGAATACAGAGCCATCCTTAAATACCGGCTCATGATTCATATTTTCCCTCCAGACGAATCATGCCCCATTTGTAAAAAAGCCTGTTTGGATAAACTTGGTGAGCATGCCCTCCACTGTAAGAAATTGCCGGGGTTCAAGTATCGTCACGACTGGGTTAGGGATGTCTTATGGATGTGCTTAGGCGTGCCGGGATCACAGCAAAAAAAGAGGCACCTGTTAACTTTCTGATTGATCCGAGAGAGGGAAGATCTACACTGCGTCCTGCGGACGTTCTTGTGTTTGGCTGGGCATGGGGTAAGCATGCGTGTGTCGACCTCACTGGGGTGTCCCCATTGGTGGGGCTGAGAGACAGTGGCTTCGTTCCGAGACAGGCAATTTTGAGGACGGAATCTAGAAAGGTTGCTAAGCATGAGACATCGTGTTTGGAGGATCAGCACGTGTTCATTCCATTTGTCTTCAACACATTTGGATTCCTAACTCCCGAGGTGGTTCGCTTTTTGGAGCGGGTGCAGAAAGTGATCCACAGTGACTCGCAGAGCCCGAGGAACCAATGATTGATATTTAGTAGAATAAGCTTTGTGATTCAAAAGGGGATAGCGGCGCGCAGCTTGTTGCTCGATTACCCATTATCCAGATGTAGTTTGATTTGTGTTAAATGTTAATAAAACTATGAATTAAGCATAAAAAAAAGCTGTTTTTACGTTAAAAAAAATAAACAATAACATTTGTACCGACCTCAAAAGAATAGATTTATAGCGATAATTCTTAAAAAAACAATGATGAAAAATATGAAAAAAACCAATAAAAAAAGAAGTTACATCAAGCAATTAATGGAAACCAATGTCTGTGCCTACACGCGTGGAGTACAAACTATAAACACAACACTCTTATTTATCAGTGAGTGTAGTTAAAAAAGCAGCGTCGTACGTGTGAAGAGACAAAAGCTTACACTAAACCACCGTCACCCCACCACTCTTAATATTAATAATATTATTATTACTTCCCATACATACATACAATGGACTCCTCCACATTTTTCCGTCCACCGGAGACTCCTTCCGACCCCATGGAATTCCTCTCCCGCTCATGGAGCATCTCCGCCTTACAAGTTTCCAAATCTCTAGCCCCGCCCCAACTCCAAAACAGCGAGTTGGAGGACGTTGGGGCTAACCCTTTTGCCTATGCGAGTTCTGAGACTTCGCTGTTGATGATGGAACGGATATTACCGCACTCTGTAAGTTTCTTTATTTAACTCCAAAACAAGTGTTTTTTATTAATTGATTTGATTTCACTTGACAGCTAGAGGCGGTGTCGCCACGGACCTCCGGCAGACTCTCGCATAGTAGTGGCCCACTCAATGGCTCCCTCACGGACAGCCCGCCGGTTTCCCCGTCTGAAATTGATGATTTGAAGGTATGTTTTTCCGGCTATTATGTTAGTAGTTCTTTTTTTATTAATATATATTTTTTTAAATTACAGTTGTATGAGCTTTTTCAATCCATCAATGTTAAATCAGCCATTTTTAGTCACTTTAAAAATCATATGACCCGTATCATTTGTCCGTCATTTTATTGGTGATCAAATCACTCATTTTTTATGTCCGTCATAAAATATTATGACATTTTTCACGCTATTATACGACTCGTATGGCCTTTTTCTATATGGCCACATCAGTAATTTCTTTGTTAGATTAAAGCATACAAGTCATATGATTTGACCCTCATACAACTCGTATGATCTTTTTCGCCATATCATACGGCTCATTTGAGTGCTTTTCATCCCATAATACGACTCTTAAGTGATGTTTGAGTACTTACAAGAACAAAAAATGGACTGTTGAACATAATGATTGTACAGTGGTTTTTCAGGAGGCTGACACAGTTACACTTATGTCTAGTACATGTTCTTGTTTTACATAAGGCTAAGGGGTGTGGGGGCTCTAATGGGGGCTCTAGTGGGGGCTCCAGCCAATAATATTATGACGTGTGGCAGAGTGAGAAACTGGATAAGGGGGGTGTTGGAGCCCCCGTTGGAGCCCCTGGCCCTAGTGTGGAGGGGCTCCAGCTAATATATATTTTTTAATTAATTCCACACCCCTCAACGGCTCTTTTTCGAACTCCAAGACACCTTTTATCTCTCTTCTCCCGCGACCAGCCTCACGCCTGCCTGGATTTCCGCGCTCGCGCCCCGCTCGCGCCCCTGCTCGCGCCCCGGTGGTGTGGGGTTAACGCCCCGGGGCGCGAGCGGAGGGGTTCTAGCGCCCCGGTTAGCGCCCCACACACCTCAGCCTAACAAAACCCCCAGAATCAAACCATGTTTGCAGCTTTCTCTTCTACCCATCAAAATCAAAATAATATAATAATCACTAAATGCCAAAATAAAAGTTGAACAAGGATTTGAATCTAAACCTAGTGATGATTTGTTGGATTTAGATCTAGATATTTTGTTTTGTACTTGTAATCTAGTCCTTTAAAAAGGTAAACATGATCATTAATCTTAAAGTAAGATCTTCATTAGATTTTTGTTGGCTTATATTCTAACTTTTTTTGAACGGCCAACTAAGTAACACCGGGTATCTCTTATGCGGCCCCCATTGGCTAAAGGTAGCCCGAGCCAGCCACTAGTCCGGACGGACGGAACCCCTAGCGGTCCACCTGTTGAGGGATTCACCGGATAAAACCCGACCCCCACGTCCGCCAAACGGCACGACAGCAAGGAGCCGGTAAAACTGGGTGAGATCAGAACTCGAACCCTGTATCACCAACTTATATGAAAGATATGTACCTCTCACTTATAAAGTGAGTGCTCTACCATTGAGCCACAACCAACTTATGGCTAATATTCTAACTAGGTGTTTTACTGAATAAAAATAAGTAACTGCATTATTCTAAAAATGTGACACAATATTAAAAACAAATAGGTATTATTGTAGTTATATTATTGGTGTTGATAGTTAAGTTGATCTGATCCTAACTAATGGCTCATAATGAACAAGGGTCCAACATTAGTGCCATCAAAAAATGGGCACATTTATGAGGTAGGTATGCTTCTATTCCATGTCTAATTTTGTACATTGTAATTAATATAGTGTACCATAGCACCTAATATAGTGTTTGACCTATAATACAACATGTAGCCGTCGCTTACTACCTGTTTGACTCGTTTTTAACACGCGCTCAAACAATTATTCCTTAAAAAAAATTGAAATACTTGTTTATGTTATGCAGTACTGTCGTTTAAAGAATCCGGTGAGCAACCAGTACCGCGGCGGAGCTGTTACCGGTGCCGCCACGGGTAATGGTGGGAAAACTGTCGGGAGGTGGTTGAAGAATAGGCGAGAGAAGAAGAAAGAGGAGACTAGAGTCCATAATGCTCAGTTGCATGCAACTGTATCGGTTGCGGGTGTGGCGGCTGTTGTTGCCGCCATAGCCGCCGCCACTGCTGCCTCTGGGCATAGGAAGGATGAGGAAATGATGAAAACTGACTTGGCAGTAGCGTCTGCTGCCACGCTGGTGGCGGCACAGTGTGTGGAAGCTGCAGAAGTGATGGGTGCTGAACGGGAACATCTTGCCTCGGTTGTTAGCTCTGCTGTTAACGTCCGGTCGCCTGGTGATATCATGACGCTAACTGCGGCCGCCGCTACCGGTATCTATATTATTTCTTTTAGTTTATCCCTTTTTGGATATAATTATTTGGATTAGGGTGCAAGTTAAACGAGCCGAGCCTTAACTAAAGTTTTTCAAATTCCAGCTCATCTCAGCTTGTTTATTGTTAAATACCTAAATTATACTAATTATTATTTATGAAATACTTTACTAATAATAAGTATTATGAAAATACGTTTTTAATATATCAAACAGTAGTTATATGAATGATACGCTTGGCTCATTTAACTTAACATGGCTCGGGCTGGGGCTCGGCTCATGAGGAGTTTTTAAACTCGAGTTTGGCTTTGCTTGTTTATAATTTGTTTAATATTTAAATAGTTATAAAACCATTTATTAATTAGTTAAAAATTATAATAATTGTTATGGAAGAATGTTTTTGATATAACAAATAGAAAGTACATAAATAATAGGCTAGCAAGCCTAAACAAGCTCGAGAAGTGAAGCTTGGACTCAAGGTCGTTAATATAATGAGCTCCAATCGAGGTTTGAGCTCATTTAAGCTCGGCTCAATTCAAGCTTTTAACGGGCCAATATAGATCAACTTCACTCGAAATTTTAACAAAGAATATATATCTTATTCATTTTTAAAAATATATTATAGCGCTCCGGGGTGTGGCGACATTAAAAGCACGGGTGGTGAAGGACACGTGCAATATTCCAACTGTACCGCGTAATGATAAGGGGAGTGTTCATAGCAATGGCACGGCCAGCAGCTCAACCGGTAGTTATAGTGACGAGTTTGTACCCGAAGAAAACTTCTTGGGAATATGTAGCCGGGAACTGCTTGCCCGAGGTTGCGTTCTTCTAAAACGCACCCGTAAAGGTTCGTGTTCAACAATCGGTTTCAATATTTTCAAATCTATTTATTTGGTGATGCAAAGTTTTTATATAGTTATTGTATTGTTGCAGGTGATCTTCATTGGAAAATAGTTTCGGTTTATATCAACAAATTGGATCAGGTTAGTTTTTTGAAGCCCTAATTAAAATTATAAAAATTAAATATAAACACTACTTTATCAGTTTATCCTTGAAATTGACACTTAAATATGACATCAGCAATTTCTTATTTCTTTTGAACAAGTCAACTTTAATGTCTTGTTGGGAACTTTGTTTGCTGTGTACTTTTGTGTGTTCATATTTTCAAGAAAATTTAATATACTGAAAAAAAGTGAGTGGTAGATGATTATCAGTTTATGCTTAACTATTTAATATGTAAAACATATTTGTTTTTTTTTCATTGATTTTTTTAGGAAAAAGATTAAAGCTTAGTAAAAATGATATGGATTTAGTTATCCAACAAAAAGTTTAAAAAATTATTTTGTTATCATATTTAAAAATACTGAAAAGGAAAAAAAAGGTGATTAAATTCTTGTCCAACAAAAACTGTAATGTTGTTTACAAACATAATATTATTATTATGTGGTCCTTTTAACTCTAGTAAAGTTTAATACAAACACTTAAAAACAGTCTGTTTTTGTGTATATGGATCAGGTGATCCTGAAAATGAAGAGCAGACATGTTGCTGGGACCATCACAAAAAAGAAGAGTAAGTACCCCACCCCACCCCACCCCACCCCACCCCACCCCACCCCACCCCCACCAATAGCCTATACTGTGGTGGGTCTTTTTGGGGATTTGTTAAAGCAATAAAGAATAAAGTTGGAAAATAAATTCTCATTCTTTTGACAATAACTTTGTCTCTTTTTCCACAGATATTGTGTTGGAGGTTTTAAAAGATATGTCACCGTGGCCGGGGCGACCAATGGCGGAAGAGCGCCGCTACTTTGGGCTGAAGACGGTGGCTCGTGGGGTGGTGGAGTTTGAGTGTAAAAACGAAAGGGAGTATGATATTTGGACTCAAGGTGTGTGTAGGTTGCTTGCGGTGGCTGCTGAAAGAAACAACGGGATTTGAAGGTAGCCGAAATAATAATACAAAGTAGATTTTGTGGGTTTGGAATAGTTTAATATGTTGTGTGTAAATCTTTTGTTTAGTATAACAATCTAATTAGTGTGGTTTAATCTTGAAAGGTTTAGTTCGGTATTGGTTTATGTAAATCTATAATATGATCGAATTACTGATTGGGTGGGCATATGTGGTGTTTTTAGTTATGTTTTTGTTTTTTATGATTAAATGTTTCAAGTTTTGTCACATATGAATCTTTGTCATTTATAAATGTTAGTGTAGGGGACAGCTGATATGTCTATCCCTTCCACATTGGCCGGACTATCATATTTAAAGCGTTGTCATATGAGTGATATTACAATTGGTTAACTTATCAGAAGAGGTTAAGGGATTAATCCTAGATTAAAGGATTCAATATACCATTTAAAATGTAACATTTAGCGGTTATTTTTTTTAGTAAGTGTAACTTTATGTTGTGAACATTTGGATGTTAATGAAAGCCATGTGAGGCGATGAAAAGAAAAGTAAGTGGACAGTCAAAAAGGAAAAGGAAGTAAAGAGGGATCGGTCTTTGTTGGTTTATGTGCCTTGTGTTATTGGATTTACTAGGTCTTTGTTGCTTTATGTGCCTGTGTTATTGGATTTACTAGTTTTTGCTTTTTGTAATGTATGCTAACTTTAAATCTTATTTATTCTTCTTGGATGTTTTTATATATTTTCCTTTTATAAAGTTTCTTTGTATTTAAAACCTATTTCGTGGTGAAGAAACACTAGTCTAATCTGACGAGGTTGGGTCTAACACTTCGTCCAGGGGGTTAATAAACAGATCAACCAAACTGATGAAGTCAATCTACTGTTTACCCCGTTATCTCCAAATGAATAACAGTAAGCCCTAACGAACCGTACACCTGCAAAACGAACATTGTGAGCTCGTTACGAGAAGTGGAATAAGGGATGTCTTCTCGTAACCACCCTCCGGAGTGAGAATCAATATGGTAAGTGGTCGGAATATATTTAAGGAGTGAGAGAGCTTAGAAGTTCCGTTACACTATCATCTGTATTTATAGGCAAATGGGGGAAAATATTGGGCCAACTGTCCCACTCAATGGAAGCTTCTCCCGTCATGGTTGGGCATGACGGCTCGTCCTGATTGGTTGGACAATCTGGCCATTAGTATTTTTTCTTTTGGTGCAAGTATAGCGTTGGCCCATTTTCATTGGTCCATCATGCGTCCATGTAAGGTTTTGTACCATGCAGTACTTCCGCAGCCTCCTTGTTTGGTACAAGTACAGCGTTGGCCCATTCTCATTGGTCCATCGTGCGCTCATATGGTAGTTGGTACTATGCAACGGTGTTCTACAACGTGTCCTACCTGTGGCAGCATTTTCGCTGTTCTTTCCTGCTCGTATTATCTTGTGGTTATCTCCTGCGGTGGGGTTCGACTTCTTCGCGGAAGATACCCTATCCGCGGATTAACCATGTTATCCTTTTGTGTGCATGAAGTGTTTTATACCTTACCCCCATAAGTCCCCCAGTCCATTGCTTCTTTTGTTGTTGTTTTCTAGGATGGAATATTGGACTTATTCTTTCCTAGCTTCTCGTTTTTTGTGATCAAGCAAGTGGTACTTATGGCGGCAGTAAATGAGGGTCTTGCCTACGTCCTAGCTGCTGTTATGTCACCTTGCGTATTCGACTGCTGCTCATTTACTCCATGTGAGTATAAATGTCTTTGCATGCCAGCGCCATAAATTTCTTCAATTTCGCGACCCGTGGCTGCCTATTATTGGTTGCTTCTGAAACAGATCTCCAGCTGTCCAACTACCTCATTTACTACCTCGTGTATAAATGGGTGATGGGTGTCTGTTTTTATGCATTTTATTTTTGGGTGCCTCTTTCACTTAACTTCTTATGTATGCAAATTGACCGTGTTGATTGGCATGTTGTTTGGTCCAAAATTATTGCGCGTACTCTTTGGGGTTTCTTTTGTTAAGTTGCCGCGATGTTTTCAGACCAGGCTTTATTCCAATCACACGTCTTTGCCTGGATTAACTCTTTCCCAATTTTTGTATGCCAAAGGTTTCTCTGGTTATCGATCCACAGGTCCTGGTAAGTTCTTGGAAAACCTCTTATGATATTTATTTTTCCAGGTGAGACTTTTCGCGATATTTCTTTCGCGGATCTATTGTTGGGCAACATTAAATTTGTTATGAAAAAAGTAACTGATCTCCAAACTGACATCTCGATCTCCTAACGCCAGTTGGTTCTTATCTGCCAACAGATTTGTTCCGTTAGACGCCAGACGACGCTTGTGTCAGACCTGTCTTTTGACTGTGCGCGCATGTTTTTCACGCACCCACTTGCTCTTACTGCGTTAACTTCCCGCTTGACTTGTTACTTCCACATTAGCTATCGGTTAATTCGGAGACTTCCAATCTAACTTAACCGCCTCTGGGATTCAATATAAATAGGATGATCTCTCGCCATTCTTTCCAACTTCTTCTTTCCTCTCTTATTCCTCTCACATTTCCATTCATATGTCTTTGTTTTAATGGCTTCCTCATCGGCTGCTATGAAGTCTAACAAGGGAAAAAGCAAGAAAAAGTGTGGTGAGTCTTTTATCCGAGACGTTGTCATTAAATGGCATCGGTCTGACTATGTGTAACGATTCCGGCAAAATTAGGTATACCCTAAACGGTATATACTATTTATGTGTTATTTAATAATGAATATGTGAATTATGATGCGTTTATACGAGTATGTATGATTCATAGTACGAATTATCCTCGATTATACAGTTAATCGTATTGGAAATACGATTAACCGATTAACGGTTATTGAAGCCCGAATGATCGGGGATTGCATTATAGACGAAACATATAATATTTAGTGATGTTTGCGAAGTATTAAAGCTTCGGGATAAGTGAATTAAAGCACAGAAAAAGGATTTCGATTTAATGATACGTCGGTACGTTAAACGAAACCTTTAATACCAAACCAAGCAAGAGACGATCGATCAAGCCGAAAATGATGCACAATTATTAATACTATGATTTTTTAAGTCCATGAAAGTCATGGTTTACGTTTTTAAAGTTTTTAAATCGGTTTTATATAAATTTCATTTTTAAGCCGAAAAACGACCGTTTTAGCCTCGTTTTAAGCCGAATTAAACGTTTAACCGAAAAACGAACTGAACCAGATTATCCAAAACATTATCCAGATTACGGGAATCTGAATATGTGGCTAAAAATGGAGATGGGGGTCCCACCCCACCACCTCCTTTCACCGATCGGACCATATGGTCCAACCTCATTCCATTTTTCTTTTTTTCATCCAATAATCCAACAAACCTTCAACTCTCTCAACCCCTTGATTAAAAATCGAGACTTTTTAACAAGAAAAACCGAGGTAAAGATCGTGTTATGTACGTGTGTATCTTTGTTTCTTGAGTTTTCTTACAAGAAAATGAGGTTTCCAAGTGAAAAAGGGTGAAAACCCGAGATGGAACCGATTCTTGCATGATCAAGTGATGTATACGGGTTATACAAGGGATCTTGGTCCAAGAAAGGAGTTAAACGAACCAAAAACGAATTTTTACGGTTAAATCTTTGTTTTTAAAGCATAACCGAAACCATGAAAGAAATGGCTTGATTGTGGGTGTAACTTGCTTGGTGTGGTGTTATTGTGCTTGTAGGTGTTGTATCTAGTTGCTAGCAATGTCTAGAAAGCGAGATTCTTGCGGTTTGAAGCTAGAAACACAAGGTAGTTCGGTTTTGTGTGATGTTTGTATTTTTGGACAGATTGTGATACGTGTAGAGTTAGGTCATGAAATTTTACAGAGGTATTAGATACATGAAAATATGAGTTCTATGAATTTTTGGTAATATTTGGACAAAGGATGAATATTTGGTGAATTTAATGCTCGGTTTTGGTCAAAAATGGTGAAAAATGGTTAAATATCATGAAAAATTCTGGAAAATTTCAGATAAGCTTTTTATAACATTTATAAGCCACACAAAAAATTTGAAGTCAGTTGGAGAAGTCTAAGTAGGCTTTTCGGTTAAACGAGTTCTAGGGTTTTCTAGCTCGGTTTTAGTGAAAATGGCATTTAAAAAGGGATTTTGGTTCTGGAAAGATTACAGGGGACTATGGAGATGGCAGGGGTCATCCAGGAAAAATATGGGATTTTTCTAAGATCGTTTGGTATTTACGACATATTTAGTGTTTAAATGGTGTTTAAAAATAGATAAATAAATTTTAAATATAAAATTAATTCTGGAAATATTTTTATAAAATTCCCCACTGTCAAAAAGTGATTTGCGCAAAATTTTAAGATCCGAGACTAAACGGATAATTATTTGTGCTAAAACAAACTTTTAAAGCTTAAAACGCGTAAACCGGTAAAGTTCGCATAAGCGAGCTGACTGGTGTATAAAAACCCTAAAAATGAACTATTTTCATATAATTGAGTTAAACAAGTAAAAATGAATCATCCGAAAATAATTCGGATGATTTGAGTGTTTTTAACCTATTTAACAGTTTCCGGTACGATAATGACGGAAACGGGTCCCGCGGCCAATCGGGACGTCTAAATCAAGCCCTAATTTCACAACTTTAGTTAAATTATCAATTAACCACTATTTTTGGGTCGTGTGTGACCAAACTCATTTTTGAAACATAAAAATGGATAACCGTGCTAGGCACGCAAAACGGGAAAAACGACTAATAGTAAATCTGACTAGTGAACTCTAAACGATATCACAATCTGAGTCCGGAGAAGTGTTTCTGGGTTAACATTGCCCCTAGAACGGATACAGTACTGGGTTAACAGTGTCCCCAGATGTACCGGTTAACACGGTTACAGTTATATTAATAGTGATTATAAAGTAACGAATTTAGGGATCGTATTACAGATCCGGATTAGTAGCTGTGTATTGAGTACTGCTTGCTACGTTAAGGTGAGTTTCACGAGCCCCTTTTCTGAATTGTTTTTAAATAATTTCCCGGGGCGGAAAGCATGTTGTTATTGAAATGTTTAAATACATACTGAACGCATGGATTTGCGTGGATTTATATATGTTTTATTGTACGAGAATCGTACGGAAATGTACTAAGATGGTAATTGTCTGAGTTGCTAACATTCTAAGGCCCCGGAACACGAGTGATTAACTGAAAGCCGGTAGAGTGTGGATAGTACTATTGGTCTGACAAACCCAACTGGTCCGGCATGGATTTGCTGATGTTTCCCAGCCAGTTGCACATGTCTATTTTGTTGATATTTATTTTGCTATGTAATGTTAGACATAGCGGTTTGGGGCAGTTCCGTGGGCGGGGGATATGCCACGGGTCCGTGGGCGGGGGATATGCCACGGGGGTTGTGTGTGATAGTCAGAGGTTTCACTTGTGGGCTCAGCATAATTACATCGCTAATATATGATTATTATAATGATTTGTCACTGTTGTTTAAATTAGTGAAACTCACCAACTATTCGTAGTTGACCCGTTTTCTTTCCATGCTTTCTAGGTACTCCCAAACTGGAATAAGTGCTACCTGCTTGATGATGCGTGTTTTTGTGGAAGCCTAGTGATCATTTGTATTAATTATGTTAATGTAATATTGGTAAAACTTATGTGCTATCGCCTAGACGGTAACTAAACTCGGAAAAATGTAATATGATGTAAATTAATGTAGTGGTGTTTTCTTTATAAGCAATGCTGTTGATATCAGATGTGTCTGTTGCATCCCGTTTACGTTTCCGCTGCGGTTACGGGGTGTTACAGAACTTGGTATCAGAGCCATTGGTTATAAATGAATTAGGATGTCTTTAAAAGACACCTAAAATATAACCAGTAGCTCAAGTATTATAGGATCTGAATATCAACTAATAATATATAGTGACGAGATCTGGATGAACTTGGATGGACAAGTGAGTTATTATGGTCCAGAACATAATAACAGACTTGTCCGCACGAGGGAATTCAGGGGAAGTCACGGGGAACATTAATAGGTAAAATCGGCAACATATGTGTAAGTATATGATAATATTTTTATGTGACAAGGTGGTATAAATGTGTGTATATTAATTTAATTATGATTTACATTATGGAAGGAACTATATGTTTGCTAACTTGTGTACAGGTAAGGATGTCAAGATCACGAAGTTTATCAGTAGAGGAGGACCCGGAGGAGACCAGTTCCGGGGACTCTAGGAGTTTACGCTTAGCTTCCAGCACTGAGCCTACTGAGACTAGCCATAGGAGTGCTAGCTTGTCCTCCCCTGCTAGGGTTACCAGATCCCCCACCCCACCCGCACCACAGGTCACCCTTACCCCTCCCAGACCCGGTCCCCGCCTCACGGCGCGGATCAGTGCCCCTTATGTCCCACCTACCTTTACCCCACCCAGACCCACTTACCACAGGGGCGATTCCTCCCGCCCCCAGCCCGGGCCTGTGCCTCCACCCGTGTGGGGTACCCCCAGGCCGGTGAGGGATGAGCGTCCCTCCACCGAGGCTGCATGGCTCCGAGTGCTCACCGAGCAGATGAATGAGTACACCACCGCCTTGAAAGTGGGTATTCAGAGGAGGAATCACTTGGCGGACTGCATACTGGACAGCCAGTATGCGATCGCTCAGTTGAGGAGGGAGGACGCATACTCCCAGTGGATGATTGACCGGATGGAAACACGGATCCGGGGTTTGATTGCAGTGTTAGTGGGGATGGTGGCAGTGTTGGTGTGGTTGATATACCACCATGTTTAGTTATGTTAGGGTGGTAGTAGTCAGGGTCCGCTTTTTGATACTCTGTGTTGGCAGTTAGTGGTGATGCTAACGTAGAGTGAATCTTGGGTAGTTATAGTACAGCCACTAGCCCATAAGGGGTCGATTTTGGGCATGTCATTGTAGATATTTTTGATGTATCATTCAAGCACTGACCCATAGCGGGTTATGTCGAAATGATGCCGATGTAGGACTGATGTATGAAAACTTAATCTATGGGCTGACGTTAATGTAATGTGTACTGATGATTATGTAAAATGCACTAATGTTTATTAATGAATGGAATATGTATTGTGTATCGAGATTGGAATTTGTATTAATTATATGTATTTTCTTAATGTTGTGTAGAATGGCACCTAAACGGTCAGCTCAAATGTCAGAAGTGGATGTGAGTCGTCTGATTGCTCGACAGTTAGAGGCGGCGATACCGGATATAGTATCGCGCATCGCCGCCAGTATTAACAACACGACCAATCCAGGCCCTGCGAGCAATCAAACGACCACCAATAATGTTGGGGAACAAAATGTTAATCCTCCACCGAACGGTAACCCGATTCCGAGTAATGACGCGCCGCCTAGAGTGGTCGTTACAGACAGTAATGGCCCTATACCCAGTGTAGAAACGAACCGCGCTGAACCGACTCCTGCAAACAAGGGGATGTTCAATTAAAGATTTTATGTTGTGCAAACCCCTAGAATTTAGCGGGTCTGAGGGACCCAATGGGTTGGTTAAGTGGATTGAGAAAATAGAGTCGGTTGTGAACATCAGTAACTGCCCTGAGGAGTACATTGTTAAGTATGCTACCTGCACGTTCACGGACCATGCCTTGACATGGTGGAACAACATAGTGCAAACCCGCGGTCAGGCAGCGACAAACCGCATGACCTGGGCAGAACTCAAAACACTTGTACTAGAACATTTCTGCCCGAAAAACGAACTGCAGAAGTTAGAAAACGAATTGTGGAACCTGGAGATGCAGGGGGCAGACCACTTGGGTTATACGAACCGATTCAATGAGTTGTCGCGACTGGTGCCATGGTTGGTCACCCCAGAGTCAAAGAGGGTGGAGCGTTATATATAGGGACTAACTCCAGTAGTAAGGAGTATAGTCAACGCTGGGGGACACCAGACGTTTGAGGGTGCGGTGACGCAAGCTGGTATTGTCACATACGATTTCGTGAGGAGTGGGTCACTGAAGGTGGCAAGAGAGTCTGCTGGGGGAAAGCGAGGTACGTATGATAATAGGACCCAGGGGAAGCAGCAAGATAAACGTGCTAGGCCCGCTGCCCAGAACTACGCCATGACTAGTTCAGGCGGAAGGCAGGAACCGCAGACAAGGACGTTTCCTAGGTGTGGGAAATGCGGTTACCAGCATGGTGGCGAGTGTAGGGGGTAGTGTGCCATCGGTGCGGCAGGAATGGGCACTACGCACAGAGTTGTAGGACAAACCTGAACAATCTGACCCGACAACCGCAACCTATCCGTGCGCAGCCATTTAGGACCCAACCAGCCCGACAACAATACCCACAAGGAAACCAAACGATGACCACCAGCCGTGCTTGCTTTGAATGCGGCAGCACAGATCACTTCAAGAGAAACTGTCCGAAACTGAACCAGGGAGGGAATGGGAGGCAAACCATGGGTCAGGCATCGTCGTCCAATCCGGCGAGAGGTCAAGCATTTGTGATGGGGGCGAACGAAGCACGCCAGGACCCCAGCGTAGTGACAGGTACATTCCTCGTCTCTGATCATTACGCTTCTGTATTATTTGATACAGGCGCCGATAGAAGTTTTGTTTCTGTTAAATTCCTATCGATAGCAAACCTTCCGATTAGTGAACCCATAGAACCTTATACCGTAGAAGTCGCTAACGGTAAAACCATGATAGTTAATCAGATAGTTCGGAATTGCCCTTTTATTCTGAACGATCAATCCTTCCTGATTGACTTATTACCGGTAGAATTAGGTAGTTTTGACGTGATAGTGGGAATGGATTGGTTAGCACGTAACAAAGTAGAAATAAACTGTGAAAAGAAAATCGTCAAGATCCGGGTGTCGGATGACGAAGAGGTGTTAGTGCAAGGAGAGAAGTCGGGCACAATGATACCATTTATATCCCACCTCAAGGTGTTAAAATATATACGCCAGGGATGCGTGGCGCATCTAGCAAGCTTGACGGCCACAGATTCTGATGAGAAAAGGGTGGATGATATCCCGGTGGTACGCGAATTTCCACAAGTTTTCCCAGAAGAACTTCCTGGATTACCGCCAACCCGACAGGTCGAATTCAGAATCGATTTATTACCTCAAGCTGGCCCTGTTGCTAAAGCACCCTACCGACTTGCACCGTCCGAGATGCAAGAATTATCCAATCAGTTGCAGGAATTATTGGATAAAGGATTTATACGTCCTAGTTATTCCCCGTGGGGTGCACCTGTATTATTCGTGAAAAAGAAGGACGGGAGCCTTAGAATGTGCATTGATTACAGGGAGTTGAACAAGTTAACAATCAAAAATAGGTACCCTCTTCCTCGAATTGATGACCTGTTTGACCAGCTGCAAGGTGCGAGCTATTTCTCAAAAATCGATCTTAGATCGGGAAACCATCAGGTTAGAATTCAGGAAGAAGATATCCCAAAAACCGCATTCCGGACTCGCTACTGCCATTACGAGTTCTTAGTTATGCCTTTCGGGCTAACAAATTCGCCGGCAGTGTTCATGGACCTCATGAATCGAGTCTGTAAACCCTACCTCGACAAATTCGTCATCGTGTTTATTGACGACATTCTGATTTACTCGAAAGGTAAAGAAGAGCACGAGCAACACTTAAGAATAATTTTAGAGCTTCTGGATCAGGAGAAGTTGTATGCAAAATTCTCCAAGTGTAACTTCTGGTTACAGGAAGTGCAGTTCCTCGGTCACGTTGTAAACCATCAAGGAATACACGTTGATCCGAGTAAAATTGAAGCAATTAAGAATTGGCAAGCGCCTAAAACGCCAAAGGAAATCCGCCAATTCTTAGGCTTAGCTGGATATTATCGTCGATTTATAGAGAACTTTTCCAGCATCGCCCAACCTTTAACTCTCCTGACTCAAAAGGATCGAAAGTATGAATGGGGAGAAGAGCAGGAGATGCGTTTCAAGCGTTAAAGCAAAAATTGTGCCAAGCGCCGATTTTAAGTCTCCCCGATGGAGACGATGGTTTTGTCGCGTATTTTGACGCATCGCGTAGAGGGTTAGGATGCGTGTTGATGCAGAATAATAAGGTTATAGCCTATGCTTCCCGACAGTTAAAAGTACACGAGAAAAATTACACTACTCATGACTTGGAACTGGGAGCGGTTATCTTCGCACTTAAAATCTGGAGACATTATCTCTACGGTACGAAGTGCACCATCTTCACCGATCATAAAAGTTTGCAGCACATATTCGATCAGAAAGAACTGAATATGAGACAACGAAGATGGGTCGAGTTGTTGAGCGACTATGACTGTGACATCCGTTATCACCCCGGCAAGGCTAACGTTGTAGCCGATGCCTTGAGTAGGAAAGATCGGGTTAAGCCATTGCGAGTGCGAGCACTGGCGATGATAGTCTAGTCGAACCTTTCGGACCTGATCCGAGTCGCTCAACGTGAGGCGTTGAAAGAGGAACAATTGGAGAAGGAGGGACTTTACGGCAATGAGAAGAATTTCGAACAGCGCGTGGACGAAATTCTCTATTTCAAAAGTCGGATTTGGATCCCGACCCTCCATGATCTTCGTGAATTAATCATGGACGAAGCACATAGATCAAAATATTCCATACATCCGGGATCGGATAAGATGTACAAGGATGTGAAGGAGTTCTACTGGTGGCCGGGTATGAAGAAGGATATAGCAACGTACGTCGGTAAGTGTACGACGTGTGCGAGAGTTAAGGCGGAGCACCAGAAACCCTCGGGGATGTTACAACAACCAGAAATTCCCGAATGGAAGTGGGAGCAAATCACGATGGATTTTGTGACACATCTTCCTAAGACGTCCCGAGGACAAGATAAAGTGTTATGCCGATACCCTTAGAAAACCGTTGTCATTTGAGAAAGGTGATAAAGTGTATTTGAAAGTATCACCTTGGAAGGGTGTAGTCAGATTTGGAAAGGCGGGGAAGTTAGCCCTGAGATATATTGGACCCTTCAATATTAATGCAAAAATCGGTCCCGTAGCGTACCGATTAGAACTACCCGATAAATTGAGTGCAGTTCACAACGTGTTTCACGTATCGAACTTGAAAAGATGTCTGGCGGTTACCTTTAGAGGGTGTCCAAATAAATGATAAACTCAATTTCGTAGAGGAACCCGTAGAAATAGTGGACGGAAAAATCAAGCAACTTAGACACAACAAGATTTCGTTGGTCAAAGTTAGATGGAATTCGCAACGAGGCCCAGAATATACCTGGGAGCGAAAGGACGAATTCCGGAAGAAATACCCCCATCTATTTCCTCAAAAAGAAGTAGTCGTCGCGTAAAAATTTCGAGGACGAAATTTCTTTTACGGGGGGAGAATGTAACGATTCCGGCAAAATCAGGTATACCCTAACCGGTATATACTATTTATGTGTTATTTAATAATGAATATGTGAATTATGATGCGTTTATACGAGTATGTATGATTCATAGTACGAATTATACTCGATTATACAGTTAATCGTATTGGAAATACGATTAACCGATTAATGGTTATTGAAGCCCGAACGATCGGGGATTGCATTATAGACGAAACATATAATATTTAGTGATGTTTGCGAAGTATTAAAGCTTCGGGATAAGTGAATTAAAGCACAGAAAAAGGATTTCGATTTAATGATACGTCGGTACGTTAAACGAAACCTTTAATACCAAACCAAGCAAGAGACGATCGATCAAGCCGAAAATGATCGATCAAGCCGAACGATCGGGGATTGCATTATAGACGAAACATATAATATTTAGTGATGTTTGCGAAGTATTAAAGCTTCGGGATAAGTGAATTAAAGCACAGAAAAAGGATTTCGATTTAATGATACGTCGGTACGTTAAACGAAACCTTTAATACCAAACCAAGCAAGAGACGATCGATCAAGCCGAAAATGATGCACAATTATTAATAGTATGATGTTTTAAGTCCATGAAAGTCATGGTTTAAGTTTTTAAAGTTTTTAAATCGGTTTTATATAAACTTCATTTTTAAGCCGAAAAACGACCGTTTTAGCCTCGTTTTAAGCCGAATTAAACGTTTAACCGAAAAACGAACTGAACCAGATTATCCAAAACATTATCCAGATTACGGGAATCTGAATATGTGGCTAAAAATGGAGATGGGGGTCCCACCCCACCACCTCCTTACACCGATCGGACCATATGGTCCAACCTCATTCCATTTTTCTTTTTTTCATCCAATAATCCAACAAACCTTCAACTCTCTCAACCCCTTGATCAAAAACCGAGACTTTTTAACAAGAAAAACCGAGGTAAAGATCGTGTTATGTACGTGTTTATCTTTGTTTCTTGAGTTTTCTTACAAGAAAATGAGGTTTCCAAGTGAAAAAGGGTGAAAACCCGAGATGGAACCGATTCTTACATGATCAAGTGATGTATACGGGTTATACAAGGGATCTTGGTCCAAGAAAGGAGTTAAACGAACCAAAAACGAATTTTTACGGTTAAATCTTTGTTTTTAAAGCATAACCGAAACCATGAAAGAAATGGCTTGATTGTGGGTGTAACTTGCTTGGTGTGGTGTTATTGTGCTTGTAGGTGTTGTATCTAGTTGCTAGCAAAGGCTAGAAAGCGAGATTCTTGCGGTTTGAAGCTAGAAACACAAGGTAGTTCGGTTTTGTGTGATGTTTGTATTTTTGGACAGATTGTGATACGTGTAGAGTTAGGTCATGAAATTTTACAGAGGTATTAGATACATGAAATTATGAGTTCTGTGAATTTTTGGTAATATTTGGACAAAGGATGAATATTTGGTGAATTTAATGCTCGGTTTTGGTCAAAAATGGTGAAAAATGGTTAAATAACATGAAAAATTCTGGAAAATTTCAGATAAGCTTTTTATAACATTTATAAGCCACACACAAAATTTGAGGTCAGTTGGAGAAGTCTAAGTAGGCTTTTCGGTTAAACGAGTTCTAGGGTTTTCTAGCTCAGTTTTAGTGAAAATGGCATTTAAAAAGGGATTTTGGTTCTGGAAAGATTACAGGGGACTATGGAGATGGCAGGGGTCATCCAGAAAAAATATGGGATTTTTCTAAGATCGTTTGGTATTTACGACATATTTAGTGTTTAAATGGTGTTTAAAAATAGATAAATAAATTTTAAGTATAAAATTAATTCTGGAAATATTTTTATAAAATTCCCCACTGTCAAAAAGTGATTTGTGCAAAATTTTAAGATCCGAGACTAAACGGATAATTATTTGTGCTAAAACAAACTTTTAAAGCTTAAAACGCGTAAACCGGTAAAGTTCGCATAAGCGAGCTGACTGGTGTATAAAAACCCTAAAAATGAACTATTTTCATATAATTGAGTTAAACAAGTAAAAATGAATCATCCGAAAATAATTCGGATGATTTGAGTGTTTTTAACCTATTTAACAGTTTCCGGTACGATAATGACGGAAACGGGTCCCGCGGCCAATCGGGACGTCTAAATCGAGCCCTAATTTCACAACTTTAGTTAAATTATCAATTAACCACTATTTTCGGGTCGTGTGTGACCAAACTCATTTTTGAAACATAAAAATGGATAACCGTGCTAGGCACGCAAAACGGGAAAAACGACTAATAGTAAATCTGACTAGTGAACTCTAAACGATATCACAATCTGAGTCCGAAGAAGTGTTTCTGGGTTAACATTGCCCCTAGAACGGATACAGTACTGGGTTAACAGTGTCCCCAGATGTACCGGTTAACACGGTTACAGTTATATTAATAGTGATTATAAAGTAACGAATTTAGGGGTCGTATTACAGATCCGGATTAGTAGCTGTGTATTGAGTACTGCTTGCTACGTTAAGGTGAGTTTCACGAGCCCCTTTTCTGAATTGTTTTTAAATAATTTCCCGGGGCGGAAAGCATGTTGTTATTGAAATGTTTAAATACATACTGAACGCATGGATTTGCGTGGATTTATATATGTTTTATTGTACGAGAATCGTACGGAAATGTACTAAGATGGTAATTGTCTGAGTTGCTAACATTCTAAGGCCCCGGAACACGAGTGATTAACTGAAAGCCGGTAGAGTGTGGATAGTACTATTGGTCTGACAAACCCAACTGGTCCGGCATGGATTTGCTGATGTTTCCCAGCCAGTTGCACATGTCTATTTTGTTGATATTTATTTTGCTATGTAATGTTAGACATAGCGGTTTGGGGCAGTTCCGTGGGCGGGGGATATGCCACGGGTCCGTGGGCGGGGGATATGCCACGGGGGTTGTGTGTGATAGTCAGAGGTTTCACTTGTGGGCTCAGCATAATTACATCGCTAATATATGATTATTATAATGATTTGTCACTGTTGTTTAAATTAGTGAAACTCACCAACTATTCGTAGTTGACCCGTTTTCTTTCCATGCTTTCTAGGTACTCCCAAACTGGAATAAGTGCTACCTGCTTGATGATGCGTGTTTTTGTGGAAGCCTAGTGATCATTTGTATTAATTATGTTAATGTAATATTGGTAAAACTTATGTGCTATCGCCTAGACGGTAACTAAACTCGGAAAAATGTAATATGATGTAAATTAATGTAGTGGTGTTTTCTTTATAAGCAATGCTGTTGATATCAGATGTGTCTGTTGCATCCCGTTTACGTTTCCGCTGCGGTTACGGGGTGTTACACTATGAGACCATTGTGTCATCCTATCAGATTTCTCTAGCTTGGAAGCGGGAATTTCCGTCTAGGGGTAGCACCGCCAAGGATGCTCCCCCGGGCAAGCTTATTTTGTATTTCGAGTTTTTTGGGCATGAGAATTTTCGTCTTCCCATTACCACGTTTCTTCGTGACGTCCTGTTTCACTATGGGTGGCACATTACTCAGATTCATCCACTGGGTATGATGCGTCTCTGCCACTTTGAGTTCTGCTATCGTAGTCAGCATTTCACTCCCTCTGTTGAGAAGTTGATGGTGTTTTACAAGATGTATACCAAGGGTGGTTGGTATGGTTTTCTTCTTTGTGTTAAGGATGTGAATTTGTTAGGGAGGCTCCATGGAGTCTCCATGAGTGGAAACATCATTTCCTTTTAGTCAGTGCCAATGACATCCCTATACCGATGACCTTTCGAGATCCTTCCCTACCTATTGATGACGACCCTCCGCGTGACTTCCAAGATCAATCTTGGTATAAGATCCTTACTGCACGGGAGACTCCTCTTTGTTATATTCAAGAGTATGCTCTAGTAACTGCTGGGATGAGTAAGATCTGGTCTCGGCCACACAAGACTTCTATCTATGGCCGCGATGGTTTATGTGAGTGTTTTTTACTTTCCGCCTGATATGTGTCTTTTCTAATTTTCCTTGCCTTTATTCTCAAGTATGGGTGGTGTTATTAACTCACTCTTTGAGGATGGTCATGGGGTCATGACTCGGCGGGATTCGCTTGGGGGTGGGGGGGGACCCCTATTCTTGATACAACTTCGAGAGTACTTTGTGTTTCCGCTGGTGGGTGCTGAAGGTGCCGGTGAGCCAACCCTTAATCCTCGACCTTTAATTGTAATGGCCGCAGATGGTGTGCATATGATCTTTTCGAGTAGTGAGGACTCTATGAATTCTCCGCATTTTTCTCCTGATTCACATGTTTTGCTTTTGACATGTCCCATGTCTCAGGAGTCTGTTGAACTCAGCAGCTCTTCTAGAAAGAAGCGTCACAAGAAGAAGAAGCGTTAAGATAGTCCAATTGTCGAACCTGTACCAACTGAGGTGCTGTTTGGTTCATTCAGATATGAATGAGTTAGGTCTGAATGAGCATCTGTCCCATTTAACCATTCAGATGTTTTTCTGTTTAGAACCAAACAGTCTGATGTCTGAATGAATCAGATGTTTACATCTGAATGGTTCCATTCAGATGTAAACAAACAGCCCCTGAGTCTCTTCCGGTTGGTACTATGAGTGTTGAGCCTGCAGTTTTTGAGTCTGCGAAGCCTGTTGAAGAACCTGTTGTCTTTTTGAATTTGCTTAATTTGGGCCTTCTTTCACCCATCCAAAAGAAGGCAAAACTCAGTGAGAAGCTCGTGGAGAAATCCGCCTCGTCTGCAGGTTCGACTCGTGGTCTCTCTTACTCGTTTATGTTTCTTTTTCTTATTTTACTTCTTCGTAGGTTCTTTGAAGAAGACCGTTGCTGGGCCGTTTGGTGGACCCAAGTTGAAAGAAAAAGTTGTTCGATTGTTTTCCCCGCCTCCTATCGTTGAAGATAGTCATCTTCACCCGTCTCCTCGATCTCCTTCACCCTGAGGGAGGTGAGGTTGCAAGAGAATGAGAAGGAAGTTGTTCAAGCCCTTGATGCCATAAGTCAACGCCAGCCTACTCCTTCGCAGATGGCCAGCTGCGCGGGTTGATCCTGTAGTCGGCGGCGGTGCCGGTATGGTTGGGAGTGGGCCTGGTTGTGGTTGCGGAAATGGCGGTCATGGTGGCGATGATGATGATGGAGGTGAGTGTCCTTTCGTTGGATCTCTTCCTCTTGATGAGTTGAGATTTTATGTTCCTTTCTGGGGGCTCACCCCCATTCAAGATTTCAAGATCTCGGTGTGTGCCAAGACTTCCTCAGTCATTGCTTTCCACCTGCAGAAGTTGAGTTTCAACAAAGTTGCCCTCGGGGTAATATCTATGATGATTACATCCGCGGAACTGTTCGCTCTCTGTTTGCGACTCATGAGATTGTTCATGAGAGGGTGGTTATGAGGGATGACTGGGTTGCTTTGAATGCTGATCGTGAAAACTTGTTTCAAGATGCTGAGAATCACCGCTATGAAGCGTGCACTGCTGAATGGAACTTGGCTACAGCTCGTCAAAAATTGGTTCCTACTCAAGCCGCACATGGTGAGGCCGTAAAACATTGGGAAGAATCATGTCAGCGTGAGAACAATCGTTTGCAAGGTGTTCGCGATAAGCTGCAAAGGGTGGAATTCGAGTTTGAGGTGTCGAAAGATTTACTTAACAAGCTACAAGAGCAGGAGGCAGACCATGAGGCCGCCTTTAAAAATAAAGACACACTCATTATTGATCTTACTCACTCTTTGGTAGCCCGTGATGTTGATGTTCAAGGTAAAGATGAAGATTTGGCCAGTGTACGAGCCGAGTTGGATGAGTTGAAGGCGTTTGTTGCCTCTAAGGATGCCCAGTTGGAGGGTTTCGGTAAGGAGAACATGGTTCTCCAAGATCAGCTCCTTATGAATGACCTTACCGTTCAAACCTTGCAGGCAGACCGTAAGTGACTGATGACCGACTTCGTCCGCGAGGTATGTTAAATGTATTTTTTCCTATCCTAAACTAGGCTTTCCTTTTCATATCTTCTTTGTTTCTTTCCAGATTGTCGATCTTGTCAAGGATGGCCCCGAAGTCACTGACTGTGTTGCGGAACTACTCGCCGCTGCTCGTGAGTAGGGCCGTAAGGTGGGTTTTCAAGAGGCTTATGACCTCGCTGCTTCTGGTCGTCCACTTACCGACTTCCCTCTGCATGTTATTGACTGTGAACAACGTTACCACAATTTGCAATTGAAGTATGGCAACTTGACCTTTGGTGTGGCAGAGACCGTTTCCAAGCTAGCTGAGAGACCCGATGGGTTTGTTCAACTTAAGGATGCATTTACAGCGCTTGGCGGTCCTTCTGGTCACGGTGGCAGTGGTGGTGTTGGTGGTGCTGACGGTGAAGGTGGGGAGCGCATGAGGATGAGGAGGCTGTTGACTATGAATGAGTTCGTAGTTTTAGTTTGTGTTTTGTTGATGGGGTGTGAACTCTGATGTTCCACTTTTGCCCTTTTGTCTTTTGATGTGTTCTAATGTTATGTAAGACTTTGGTTGCGGGATTAAATTTCATGCGTGTTAGTTTGTACCTTATTGTCTTTTGCCAACGGACTTTTATGTCCCGCTTTGATAATGATGATGTAACCCTTTTAGTTTATTTCGTCTGATCTTTTCATGTTTGCTTTTCTGTTACGCGCTTGCTATCAGACGTCATAAGAATATGCTTGAAAAGATAAATAATAAGAAAGGATTTCATTATTTTTTAGGTAGAAGTGGCCCTTGTCCCGTTTAATACATGATCTCTATATTTCAGTGATAATACTTCCGCAGTTGCGCTGCGTTCCATGTTCTTGGGATTGGTGACCTATCTAAATTTTCTAGGGAATATGCACCTTTGCCCAATATTTGGGAAATCACATAAGGGCCTTCCCATTTTGGTGCCAATTTTCCAGGTGGTTCCGCGTTCGATGCTTATCTGTTACGGAATACATACTCGCCGACTTTAAACATGCTTGTTTTCACTCTGCTATTGTAGTATTTTTCTAGTTGGCGTTTGTATTTTTCCACTTTAATTTCTACCAACTCCCTTATTTCTTCAAGCAGGTCTAAATTCAAGCGTAATTCGGACTCGTTGTTCCTCTCGGCTAAGAGTACCCTGGCGGAGGGGAGTCCTATTTCCACCGATATCATTGCTTTTGTGCCATAAGTGAGGCTGAATGGTGTTTCGCCATGACTTTGTCTCTTCAGCGTTTAGTATGCCCAAAGGACGTGTGGCACTTCATCTACCCATCCTACCCTTTTCTGCCCCAATCTTGCCTTTACTCCTTCCAAAATGGTGCGGTTGGCTCGTTCCACTTGGCCGTTTCCTTGGGGATGTGCCACTGATGTGAATACTTGTTTCACGTGAAGTTCTACGAGCCATTCCTGAAGGGTTTTGTCTGCGAACTAAATGCCATTATCGATGACTATCGCTTGTGGTAGTCCGGAACGACATATTATGAATTCCCAAATGAATTTCTTGACAACAGTTGTGCTGATCGAGGCTAGGGGTTTTGCGTTGATCCACTTCGTGAAATAATCGATTGCTACTATCAAGAATTTTACCCTTTCGGGTGCTTCAGGGAACAGACCCATTATATCGATGGCCCATTTTTGGAATGGCCACGCAGCGGAGACTGGGATTAGGTCGTTTTTGGGTATGAGGGTGTTTAGCGCATGTCACTGGCATGGATCACACTTTCTTAATTCTTTTACAGTGTCTGTATGCATGCCTGGCCAGTTATAGTCGGAGTTGGTGATTTTTGCCACAACCATTCGTGGTCCCTCATGCAACCCACATATCTCCTTGTGTATTTCCCTTATCAAGTAAGCAACATCATCGGCATCTACGCAACGAAGAAGAGGCCCTAGAAACGACCTCCTATATAGGATCCCTTCTTTTATTTCGTATTGCTGCGTTTTGTGCCTTATTTTCTGAGCTTCTACTTTTACTTGTGGTCAGAGGCCTTCTATTAGTTATGCTTTAATGGGAGTCATCCATGACTCTTAGCATCCTGCGTGATGCATAGTTGTCTTGGCGGGACTAATGGTTCCGCTAGTGTTTCCACTCTGACCTCTTTCGCTAGGTGTTCAATGCTGGTTGTTGCTAGCTTGCTCAACGCGTCAGCTGACTTGTTCGCACTTCGTTTAATGTATTTTACCTTACATGACTTAAAAGTTTTCGATCAAATGTTTGGCTTGTTCTAGGTACGATGCCATAACCTCATCTTTGGCTTCGTATGATCCGTTGACTTGGATGGCTATGAGCATCGAGTCAACGTGTGCTTCTACGTGTTGTGCCCCAAATTTGTTAGCTATTCGTTGCCCAACCAGGAACGCTTCGTACTCCGCCTCTTTGTTGGTACTCTTGAAATCTAGGCGGATGGCGTATGTGAATTCCTGTTTGCTTGGGTTGATTAGCTTCAATCTAGCCCCTGATCCTTCATTGTTGGATGTGCCTTCGGTGAAAAACAACCATGTTTCGTTTTCATCAATAGGCATGATTGATTTTTCTTCTACTCTGCATTCCTCTTCTTTTTCGGAAGGCATTTCCGCGATGAAGTCTGCCAGGACTTGTCCTTTGATTGCTCGTCTTGGCCTGTAATGGATAGCGTGTTCTCCAAGTTCGATGACCCACTTCGTCAATCGTCCGGACAATTCGGGTTTCCGGAGTACATATTGGATTTTGTAGGTTGCTAACACATTGATTGTGTGACCATGTAAGTATCTGCGGAGGCGTCTTGATGCGTACACAAGTGTCAGGACCAGTCTTTCCATGATGGAACATCTCGTTTTTGCGTCGGTGAGGGTTCTGCTAACGTAGTTGATCGGTGTTTGAACCTTTTCTCGATCTACCAGCAGTACTGCTCCCACCGCCTTGGCTGATACGGACAAGTACATAATCTGTTCTTCGTCTTTTCGCGGTGCCGTCAACGTTAGTAACTCAATCAGACACCTCTTTATCTCTTGGAAGGCTTGCTCCATCTCACGTGTCCACTTAAATTGTGATTTCTTTAGTCAATTTCTCAATGTAGATACGAACAAGAATGATTTCGTTGCGTGATTCGCTAAGAATCTGTTCATTGCTACCAGCCTCCCGTTGAGGATTTGAACCTCTTTTAGCGATTTTGGGGAAGGCATGCAGGAAATCGCTTATACCTTTTCGGGGTTAGCTTTAACCCGTTCTTTGTGACAATTACCCCGAGGAACTTGCCTTCTTCCATTCCAAATGAGCATTTGCTAGGTTCAGTTTCATGCTGATCTTTCGCAGCCTTTGGAATGTGTCTTTTATACCTCGTAGCATTCGGTCTCCTTCGAGACACTTGATTACCAAATCATCCATGTACACCTCCAGGATTTTCCCAATTTTTTCCCTGAACTGTTTATCCATCAGGCACTGATAAGTGGGTCATGAGTTTTTTATAACTCAAATGGCATCATCTTGTAACAGAATATGCCTTTGTTTGCACGGAAAGCTGTTTTATCCTGATCCTGTTGCGCCATGTGGATTTGGTGGTAACCTTTGTATGCGTCAAGGAAACACTTGAAGCGATATGGAACTACTGAATCTACTTTCAGGTCTATCTCGGGCAGTGGGTAGAAATCTTTGGGGCATGCTTTGTTTAGGTCTTTGTAATCGATGCACATTCGCCACGCCCCTTTGCTCTTTGGTACCATCACGGGGTTTGCGACTCAAGTTTGGTACCTGATTTCCCTAATGATGCCCGCTTTCAGTAATTCACTCACTTGATCCTTCATTGCTTTTGTTTGTTCTGGTCCCATATTCCGCCGTTTTTGTACTACTGGCGTGAACGCTGGGTTGACCTTCAAGGCATGTTCCGCTATGCGGCGCGGGACACCAACCACATCCGCGGATTGCCACGAGAACACATCTATATTCCTTAGCAATAGCTGTTTCATGTGTATGCTACCTGATAGTGTCGGTCCGATGGTGATGGTTTGATCTGGGAACCTGGCGTTGAGCATCCACCTTTCTGGTTCGTTGTTGTTTTTCGTCTTTTGCACTTTTTAGGGTTTTGAGCCTTCCGCGACAAGACCGTTGTTTGATTTTATCAGTGCAATTCCCGTCGGTGTCGGGATACCCATTGTGCCATGCGCGGTAGACGGATTCGCATTGAAATCTCCAATCGCTTCTCCACCCAGGATCACATCGTGTTTGGACTTTACTGGCAGTATGAAGAACTCCACCTCTTCGATTCGCAAATGTTTTCCATCACTTAGCGTTACCGGGAAATTTAGTTATCCCAGCGGATGTGTTATTTTGTTCGAAAACCCTGAGACTGGTGCATTGACCGGTTCTAGCCTTACTTTATCTTCCGTGCCTAATTGATTGAAACACTGTTGGTACATAATATCTGACGTACTTCCTTGGTCGATAAAGACATATGTACTTCGTTAATGCCCAATCAATGCAGTGACAATTGGTGGTTGTTTCAGGCATGGTCCTCGCTTCACTCGTGGGTAGATGACCAGTTCTTCTTTCCAGGCTTCACTACTAGGTGTTTGCCTTTCGCACTCATGTTCCGTGCGCCTTGTATCATATGTGTGTTCAGATTTTTTTATCTGTTTTCTTGGGCGACCATCGTCCTTTGTTGGACCCTGGTTTCTGGCGTGCTTCCTTGCTGTCACACCCCAACCTAAGGCGGAAATGTCGGGGCGTGAGCTGATTGTCACATCTCTCAAGGTACTAACATGAAATATTTAAATGGCAATATCTATTAATTGAATTCAATTATAAAATAAATCAAATACAAACAAGTATATAATTCATACAACAATACAAATTTTATATTTCTTGATTAAAATATTCTTATAACTAAATTCTTCACTAAGTCTTCACCAACCTGCATTAAATTCTATGATAACCTGCATATGCGTATAAAATAGAATATTTGTCAACAACACATGTTAAGTGAATAAAACACCAGTTTAAGACACAACAATAATAATATATAGTATATAAAGAAAGATGCAAACTGTTCCTGTGAGAATAAACAGTTAAGCCATATCACATAAACAATCAATCAAACAATCCATAAAGAAAGCAAACCATAAACAAAGGGCTCAACAAATCCGTATAAATGGACATTGGTTACCAAAGCAAGGACTAAACCATTGCCATAAAAATGGACATCGGTTGCCGAAGTAAGCAAATAGTGTTCAGATAAAGAAAGTAAGAAAATAGCAAGTTAAGCATAAACTGATATACACACAAGGATTAACAATTACGGTTTTGAATACTATATAATAGATAAATATGATAGATACGCACATGTCCCCAAAAAGGTTAAAAATAAGTAAAAAAGGGGAGTGATTACTCACCTTAGCGATTAAGCAAGAGACAATGATTCAATAAGAAAGATAAAGGCAGATCAAGCTCTTCGGGAAATACCGACGAGATATCCTAATAAAGAATAATTGCGGAATATAAATAACTACGATTTTCAACAATGAATCTTAAACTAGATAAACGTTCGGGGTTTGATGATCGGGTATACTCTTACGAATGTTGAATATTAGTAGATTTATTATTAATTTTTATTACTTTTATTTAACAACTGTTTATTTTAATTATACAAGATTACATAAAAATATTTATAAGACTTTGGATAAATTATTTTAAACTAAAAAAATATACATTTAATGTTTCTATATATTCTTATAAAAGATAGCTTTTAAAATAAATATTGTAAATTATAGATAGTAGATAATAATAAATAATAATATTTATACTAAGTATGATCTTTAATAAATACGTAAACTATATTGTAATACGTTAATAAACGAGATAATTTTTAAATTAAATTTATTTTTAAATATTAAATCCTTTAAAAAATTTTCATAACTAATATATATATACATATATATATACATATATATATATATATATAAAATTTTAACTAAGATTCAGAAAATAACTATTTTAAGTGTCGGTTTTATATAAAAAAAAATAGTTATTTGATGTTAATATTAGTAATAAATTAACTAATAAACTTTATAAAGCCAATAAAACAATTAAACAAAAATAAAAACCAAAAAGCTCGGCTGCCGGGACTCGAACCCACGCCGGCAGCCGGCTCAACGGAGTTAACAAGCCCACACACCAGCCACCTGCTCTGGTGTGTTTGTTGGTTAACATACAAACACGTTTAATTAAATACAGAAGACAGAAACCCTTATTTAATCAAGAACCCTAGAATTTCAATTCGGATAAACCCTTCCATGATTGAATAAATTGGTTCGGGGCTTTTGTTTACATATCAAAAACGAACATCAAGCATATAAAGATTACCGAAAACGATGATGATATGATGGTATATTGTGAACGGCAGATCGCGGCCGCGGTTGAACCAGAAAACGACATTTCATCCCTGTAGTTCCGCTTCTTGCTCTAAAAATTAGGAAAAAGCACTTACCTGAGTTTCATTTTTTACAAAACAGGAGTGAAACAAAAATACCAATTGCAAGCTTTTGATTCAAATATCAATTCCTTACTTTCACTTCATAATCTGGTACTTCACCTGGGGTTAGGCTTTTCAACTGGGCCAAGGGAGAATGAAAACTTTTACTTCGGAAGGAGGAATGGCAAGTATAGTTCCCACTGCAGCAGTTTCCGAATCAGGGATGTGAAGTGACTCAGAATTAGACCCATTCGTTACCCTTTTTGGAATAGTTGAGGCAGAAATGTAATAAAGAAAATAATAGGGTAGGGGCCTGTCGATGTGGTACTTCAGTTTGTGAAGGATAAAGCTAGTTGGTAAGGGTACGGAAGCAATACGAACAAGCAATGCCTCCCAGGGCCTAACAGTCAGTACGTAGCACTCCCTTTCAATTATCCATGGTGTCTTCCTTACCAGTTCCTGGCTTGACTAAACCAATCTATCAACCTTCATAACCTGCTTATAGTTTACATGTCTTGGGCTAAATCACATTCTAAGACCACTTTAGGCTCTTAAAAGACCTGTTTAGCAACCCTTATATTATATTCTATTCCCTCTAGTTTTGTGAATGGAGTGGTTTTACGGGGGTTTCCTCTTGTCAGTCTGGTTTTTCCTCTCTGTTTTCTTATCAGTCTCTGTTTTCTTATCAGTCTCTGTTTTCTGATCAGTCTTGGTTTTTCGATCAGTTAATTTCTTCATCTCATCTTGAAGATGATCAATCTTACTTTTCATCTCGGAGATCTCTCTATCCTTCTCTGAAATGATGCTGATCATCTCTCTAATCAAGGTTATGAAACTTCGATTAACTGCTGGGTTTTGGTCGCTGGCTTTAGTATATGATGTGCATGCGATTAATTGAATTGTCATTATCATTATTATGTATATTGATCTATGGGTTAAAGACGATTTATACATATAATCAATACGCGTTATATTGGCTATTGTTTCTTAATTAACAGTGTCGGTTAGGCCAATAATAGCAAGAGCAATCACAAACATAAATTAATTCCTAGTTAAGAACTAAAATTGTGGTGCAAGAATCCTAAACGGGTTGCGGATAGGTTCTGGATCATGAATATGGGTACCTGGGTTTGATAATGGATCCGGGTTATAGATTTGATGGGTTATAAAATGTGGATTTTGCACTTTAGTCCTCAGGTGTTGAAGGTGGAAACATAAATGTATAAAAGTTTAAGTTTAAGGTACAAAATGAATATAAGTCAAAGTTAAATTTATATAATAAATATAATAAATAATAATATAATAATAATTATAATAGCCAACATAATAATAAAGAGAAAGATAAATAATATTTCTATTGATTTAAATTTCTCGAAAACGAAAACGGGTCAGGTAATATGGTATTTGTTTATCATCAAAAGATCCGAGTTGTTACAGTCTCCCCTACTTTAGGGAATTTCGTCCCGAAATTAAAGGATATTATAACAAAACCATTAATTCTTGAAGAAAGGAAACTTTAAATAAAATTTAAAAATTTATCATAGCATATAACTTTTAATAGTTAAAATAACGCTTCAAATGTAAATCCGATAAGGACACTTATATATAGGATGCACCAACGGCGTATCCACCATGTCCTTATCATTTTTACATTTGTACCGTTATCCCAACTACTTTCAATTCTATATTATAACACACAATCTTACGCATCATGATTTCCATGCGAGAATTTCATCATTATCGTGTGGGTTTACAAAAACGTTTGAAAATAAAATATTAAGAATATAAATCCTTTAGGGAAAGAAGTTTTAAGTGAGAAGTCTTTAAGTAGACAAAAGTTTATAATTTGGTGATTTAAAATGGGAAATTTCATAAAACAACCCTTTGATAATTTTACTCGAGAGACATAATAATAGAAAATCTTAATTTAGTACTTCAATAATTCATAAAAACGGTAATTCAAACTTTATTAAGGAGTCGATATAAGATAGAATATGACGAGCGGCAAAGTCTTCTAGTAGCTTGAATCTTCAATTGCACACGATTTGGAACCTTGAAACTTGCGCATCTTGAATGATTTGATCGATACGAGCTTGGGCAGCCGTGGTAGAATTGATCCGACATAACTCGAGCATGAACGGTTTGCAAGAGGGTTGATTAGTTAGGGTAGGCTTGGTAAACTTGTGCTTGCGGGTGCGGAATCTGATAAGTTTGGTTTACGTATGAATGATCTTGCTTGACGAGATAAGCTTGAAGGACGAGGGATTGACATGTTTGGACTTTATAAGTAGTGTTGTATGGTGTAAATATGTTTGAACTTGTTTAGTTTGGATAATTTGAGGGCATATATCACGGGGAGGATTAGGGTCTCCTGAATGGTAGCAAGTACGGGTAGTAGGGGCATCAGGTTGAACATGAGGGGTATGCGGTGTGGGGCAAGTATATGTAAGGATGATTGAAATGTTTACATTGGGTGCAAAAACGACATGAGGATTAAGTCGAATGATGAAGGTTACTAGTGGGCAATACGAGTGAACACCGATGGAGAGTTTCTTGCTCGGGATACTTTGATTTTGTCGAGGTTGATAATTGATTTGATTAACAACATAGTTTTTATGATTAGACTTGCGCTTGTTGTTGTTGCTGCAAGGATGAGTATGGGTAAATTAATTAAAATTTCTGTCAAGGAAGATAATGAACAAGTTTGAATTGGTTGCATTAATGTATTGAATTTGAATTTATATTTTAGAGGTTGCAGCAGTTAACTCCTTGGTTGTACACGTGATGGTTATGAGAACTAGATTATTGATGTCGAGGACGGCGGTGAATTTCTTAGAGAAGACATTCTACGAGGATCAAAAATATCGATTTATAAGATGAAGGATGAATTGCGGAAATCATGTAAATAATACAAGTTTAATTGTTTTATAACAACTTTGATTTTAGAAATAGGGGATTTGTGTCGTATCATGAGGAATAAAGATAAAAGTTTATAACGCAAGGGATATATAGCGTAGATAGTTTTTAGATGATGTAGTCAATATGATTAAAGTGTGATGAGTACACGAGGAGATAAGTCAATTTAAAATTTTAGATTTTTATTTTAATTAAGTTTACAATAAACTAACAAAATATAAATTGTGGATGTTGGCCTCCCATGAGCTTTTCATGGCAATTTGAATGGCCCAACGAACTAACGAATAAAATAACTGAGTTGGACAGCCCATGAGTGTTACATGGCAATTTGTTTGTCCCAACTAATTAACGAATTAACAATGCAATGAAGTTTGTTGGCCCAATGAGCGTTACACGGTGTTTTAACCGACCAAACTAAATAACGAACTATCGAAATAAATATGAGTAGTCGGAGTATCTTGTGAATCACCACGTTGATCACTCCAACAAAAATACGAAAACAAGTTAAGAAATGGATAGTAGAAGTGCCCATGGGTTCCACGGATTTTTCACCCAACTAACCATTTAAATAACGGAACACAATAATCGGGAAAACCAAGTTTTTCCATGAACCACCGTGAATTCGGTTTAAAAACAACTTAAGGTGTCGGTCGTATGACAATTGTTCCTCTTTGGCCGAGAGGAACTTGTCATGCTACCAAGCCTTAAGATGAAGGAGCAAAAACAAAAGTAGGGAGTTCTTAAGGAATTTCCCAAAAATAAAAGGCACTCTAATTTAATTTAAAATATTTATGAAAAATTTTCTTTGAAGGTTGAGGCATAGCCTCGGAGTTATGTGTGTGTGTGCATAACAATATAATAATAAGAATAATCATTATTTAAAGAGTTAAATATGTACTTAATCTTGCAAGCAATTACGTATGCTGTAACAATCATATAGAACACATTAGGTAAACAAATAAGCACGTATGGGGCTCCTAAGTATGTTACTATGGCACCACTAACGACCTATTTTAAACCTTCAGCTCTGATACCAATCTGTCACACCCCAACCTAAGGCAGAAATGTCGGGGCGTGAGTTGATTGTCACAGCTCTTAATGTACTAATATGAAATATTTAAATGACAATATCTATTAAATGAATTCAATTATCAAATAAATCAAATACAAACAAGTACATAATTCATACAACAGTACAAATTTTACATTTCTTGATTAAAATATTCTTCTAACTAAATTCTTCACTAAGTATTCACCAACCTGCATTAAATTCTATGATAACCTGCATATGCGTATAAAATAGAATATTTGTCAACAACACATGTTGAGTGGAGTAAAACACCAGTTTAAGACACAACAATAATAATATATAGTATATAAAGAAAGATGCAATCTGTTCCTGTGAGAATAAACAGTTAAGCCATATCACATAAACAATCAATCAAACAATCCATAAAGAAAGCAAACCATAAAGAAAGGGCTCAACCAATCCATATAAATGGACATTGGTTACCAAAGTAAGGACTAAACCGTTGCCATAAAAATGGACATCGGTTGCCGAAGTAAGAAAATATTGTTCAAATAAAGCAAGTAAGCAAATAGCAAGTTAAGCATAAACTGATATACACACAAGGATTAACAGTTGCGGTTTTGAATACTATATAATAGATAAATATGATAGATACGCACATGTCCCCAAAAAGGTTAAAAATAAGTAAAAAAGGGGAGTGATTACTCACCTTAACGATTAAGCAAGAGACAATGATTCAATAAGAAAGATAAAGGCAGATCAAGCTCTTCAGGAAATACCGACGAGATAACCTAATAAAGAATAATTGCGGAATATAAATAACTAGGATTTTCAACAATGAATCTTAAACTAGATAAACGTTCAGGGTTTGATGATCGGGTATACTCTTACGAAAGCTAAATATTAGTAGATTTATTATTAATTTTTATTACTTTTATTTAACAACGGTTTATTTTAATTATACAAGATTACATAAAAATATTTATAAGACTTCGGATAAATTATTTTAAACTAAAAAAATACATTTAATGTTTCTATATATTCTTATAAAAGATGGTACCAACTGTAACTCTGATTTATATACAAATATGGTACCAACTGTTAGTCGCACTCCTAGGCTTAAGATGAGGGGTGTGACAGGTTGGTATCAGAGCCATCGATCTTAGCGTATTGAGTATCATAAAAAAATACCCAAGCTTCGATCCAAGCATAGGAAAATATTTTATTTGATTGTTTGAATAGGGATAAGATTGGCTGGTAACCCTTTCTTTCCCTCTCCTCATTCTAAACCACCCATCAAAGATGTCATTCGAGAAATTAATGGAGTATTATGATAGTGAAGCAAGAAGGGCAAGAAAATACTACAAATTTCCAAGAGGTGTCATGAGTAAGGATTATTATGAAGCATTCTTCAATTCCGAAGAGGAACACAATCAAACCAAGCCATACTATTATCCCGAAAATGAGCAAAGTCCAATCTACCATCTAGACAATACTCCACATCAAGTATACCAAGCACCAAGGCACTCAAGCTACCATCCGCCAAGTCTACCCATGTATCAACCATCCAAAGTACCAACGTATCATCCTTCCGAGATTCCCACCTACCAACCATCCGAAGTTCCGCCATACTACCCATCTGGTGTTTCAACATACCTACCACCAAATCCTCACCCTTCATACGCATTCCTCTCCAACCGACCAATCAAGGAGGAACCAAGATCTCCCTCATCCGTCTGGATGCAATGCCACTCATATCAGCGAAGGTGGCATACTGGAACTTTTACCATGGACTCTGTCGACTCACGCCTCAACAATAAGGGACCATCTCGCAAGCCCAAGATGAAGGTGATAATGCCATACGAGAAAGTTCACTTGCCTGCAATGTCAAAAGAGACTGCCAAATTAATGGAAGAGGAGGACCCGGAAGAAGAGGAACCAGAGGAAGAAACCCCGGAGGAAGAGGAGCCAGAGGAAGAGGAACTAGAAAAAGAGGAAATAGAAGAAGACTCAGAGGAGGAATATCCCGACAATCCGAATGAAGTGACGACATCGATCGAAGAACCATACTCTCATCAAACCCCAAGTTATTGTTATGTTGATCCCTACATACAATTTCTTCAAGAGCTCAAAGGTAAAGCATCATCAAGCTTCACACCGTACTCAGGCAAGATCCCCTCAGTTGAAGAACGAGCGAATGAGATCCAAGAGCAGAATGAAGCTGCCGAAGTTTTCTTCAACTACCAATCTAATGTGACTACTTCTCCATACCCGGACCCGAGGAATCATTTCGACGTGGTCATGATGGGGGTACCGTGATCCACCACCTCTCTACGGTTATCCCAATGACATTCCCCAGTCACAGGAGGAACATCTTGATCGAGCCCTACATGAGACGGATGAATTGAGGAAGATGATAGCTGTTGATGGGAAGAAAAAGAAGAAGATAGGAGAGATGCTTCTTCGAAAGTGCAACAAACTAACCAAGGTTGTGAAGAAATTCATGAAGGATTGAAATGATGGT